>NC_142931.1:10318657-10323657 GCF_046866305.1 Octopus bimaculoides | reverse complement strand
TATGCATACGTGTGAAGGAATGGGTGCTATTAGTGTTATTATATCATAAATTTGACTGTCTACTCAGAGTTTCGCTCCCGACTGAGTTGATCAGCTGTGAACCGTCCAACCTGGGGCGAAACGCAAAGAAGACTGTCATTTTTACATAATAAACATATGTACGACTCTGCACAGAAAAACTATATGTACATTTTTTTTTTTTTTTGCATAGTACATCTCGAAGCACACGTATAAGGCTATAAATAACATGTTAAGGTTGGGTTGAAAACCCATTTTTGGAAAGAAAAAGTCGAGGGCCACTCGAACCCACATCTTCTATATACATAACAGGCGTTCTACCATTGGACCAAAGCAATCTTACGAAGGTATTTGTTATCAGTTTTAGAAACTTCATTTTTACCGGTGAGAATTCTGTGTTGTTGACGTGAGAAGAATTTTATAAACTATCGAGAGAACGTGAAATCATTCTTCTTTGGAATAGGATATCTCGAAGTACACACAGCATTGTATGTTGTTGGCGTCATAGAATTCTCACAGGTAAGAGTAAAGTTTATAAAATTGATAGAGGAATTCGAAGGCTTGCTTTGATTCAATGGCAGAAAGCCTGTTATGCCCACGGGTGACGTGAATTTGCTTCTTTTGTGGATTTTTTTTAATAGCAAACGCCTTCAGTTTTTTTCTATCCAAAAGGGGATTTTCAGCCCAATATTCACATGCTATTGTATATAGCATTATGTGTGTCCTTCGAGTTATACTATTCCGAAGAGGAATTATTTCACGTTCTCCCGATAGTTTATAAAACTGTATATGACGTCAGTTTATATGTAGATACGTCTATATACGCTAATCATCCAAGATGGAAACGAGTACCAACGTTCCCATGTGGCAGGCTTGATATTGATAAGAGATTTCTCTCTACATGAAAGCATGTTAACCCACAAATAAAGTACACACACATATTGTTGTTGTTGGCACTCCGTCGCTTACGACGTCGAGGGTCCCAGTTGATCCGATCAACGGAACAGCCTGCTCGTGAAATTAGCGTGCAAGTGGCTGAGCACTCCACAGACACGTGTACCCTTAACGTAGTTCTCGGGGAGATTCAGCGTGACACAGTGTGACAAGGCTGGCCCTTTGAATTACAGGCACAACAGAAACAGCAAGTAAGAGTGAGAGAAAGTTGTGGTGGAAGAGTACAGCAGGGTTCGCCACCATCCCCTGCTGGAGCCTCGTGGAGCTTTAGGTGTTTTCGCTCAATAAACACTCACAACGCCCAGTCTGGGAATCGAAACCGCAATCCTATGAGCGCGAGTCTGCTGCCCTAACCACTGGGCCATTGCGCCTCTACACACATATACACATACACACATAAACGTGGGACTACATTAGTTGTAATGTTTTGTCTCTGATGAAAATAGAACAGAACCAACCTACCCCGGTATTTGATAGTTATTTTTAATTTGCCGTTCCCAGATAGATGAAAAGTGAAGTCCATACCGGCCGGATTCGAGCTTCGAACGTTAGACAACGCAGTAAATAACTGGAAGCTTACAAGAAACTTAACATGGCGTTCCTCTTTTTTTTTATGCTATTCCTCGTCCTACCCAACTTGTTCTTAGAAAGTCTATAGAAATAAAAAATAACAAACAATACAAGATCTGAGATATATTTCAGCTGCGAGATATATTTCAGACATTTCCAATATATTAAAATAATCGTTGCTTTCCTCCCACCATATTGAATTAAGATGACTTTAATTAATGGCTCCGATATTTTAAATAGAAAACCAATTGACAAAATCGTGAGACAAAAACGCTCTGTACTCGTATTGCGGTCAATATATTTGTTAAGACAAAGGCGCCACTTGATATTTGTCTATTGAAGCCAGACTAATCGTTGGAGCATCAGTTACTGTACATTGCGGTATTCGTTCCATCTAAGGCGGCAAGCTGACAGAATCGATAACATGCCGGACAAAATGCTTGGCTACATTTCGTCCGTCTTTACATTCTGAGTTCAAATTCCGTCGAGGACTTCTTTGCGTTTGATACTTTCGGGGTCGATAAAATAATGAGTACTACATGAGCACAAGAGTCGATGCAATTAACTTACCCCGACCTCTGAACTCGCTAGCCTTGTGCCAAAATTCGAGGCCAGTATTTTAAATATTTAAGGCGGTGAAGTCGGGGAGGGCGACGATCTGGCAGAATCGTTGGCACGCCGAACAAAATGCTTGGCTGTATATCGTCCATCTTTACGTTCTGAGTGCAAAATTCGCTGAAGTCGACTTCGCTTTTCATCCTATCGGGGTCAATAAAATAAATACCAGTTGAACACTGGGGTCGACGTAATTGACTTAACTCCTCCCCGAAATTGCTGGCCTTGTGCCAAAATTTGAAATCAATATTAGTAAGGCAGCGTAAGGCGGCGTAAGGCGGCGTAAGGCGGCGTAAGGCGGCGTAAGGCGGCGAACTGGCAGAATCGTTAGCACGCTGGGCAAAATGATAAGCGGCATATCGTCCGTCTTAACGTTCTGAGATCAAATTCCGCCGAAGTCGAATTTACCATTTATCCTCCCGGGGTCAATAAGATAAGTACCAGTTAAATACTGAGGTCCATATACTCGACTTTACCTCTCCTCCGAAGTCGCCGGACTTGTGCCAAAATTTGGAATCAATGTTTGTTAAGACAAAGACATTGCCTGATATTTGTCTATAGAAGACAGAATAATCGTTGGAGCATCAGTTACTATGTGTTTACGTCCCCGCAACTTAGCTGTTCGGCAAAAGAGAGCGATAGAATTAGTACTAGGCTTACAAAGAATAAGTCCTGGGGGTCGATTTGTTCGGCTAAAGGCGGTGCTCCAGCATGGCCGCATTCCAAGTGACTAAAACAAATAAAGGAATACTTACATACACCAAAACATGCATCAAGGGTAAGCATAACATGGACATTGTTGTTCGGGACTGACAAGTAAAATTATGTACCGTCTCTCCTGCTGATGTGAATACCTCTGACAATCAAACAGAAAGAGGATAAGTACGGACAACTGCTTCGAAACCTCTTGTTTCTACACCCAGGTTATGAATTTACATTTATGCCAAAATAATTGCTTTGTGAGTAAACGCCTATCTTGAGTGTGCTAGGATACTCAGAAAAAGAAATCAGCCAATTGACACACAAATAGAATCTGGAAGAGTAAAAATATTCAAGAGTTTTCTCAAATTTCAAATGTGACAGTTTTCGTCATCTACATTCCAGCGATGGGGATTTGTATCTTTGTTAGAAACCAGTTCCTTCTACAGAGAAAGAATTTAAATAACTAAAAACAAAAAAAGGAACAAAGAAAGACAAAGGGACGAGAGGGTAAGAGGGAGGGGGAGAGGGAGAAGATAAAAAACAAGGCGAGAGAGAAAGATGCATTTTTCCAGTTTGATGCTCCAGCGCTTATTTTGATTCTCATAACACTCAGAAAAATACATAATTTTTAATAAAATTTTGTAGAGATAAGTTTTTCAATGAAGTCAATTTGGTTTTGTTGATAATTTTTTTTTAAAAAACTGATAATATCAATATATATTTATTACAAAATATACAATGAGAATTTTTTATTTAATTTTATTTTAAGTTAAGAAATATTTTACCTTTTGAAAATTAGTTTTTATTTTATTATTTTGTATAAACACAAAGAAATATGATAAGAGTTACATATTATAATAACTGGTGAGCTGGCAGAATCATTAGCTCTTTTGGAAAACATAGCAGTATTTCTTTCGATCCCTTACATCGAGTTCAGATTCTACCGATATGAACTTTGTTTTTCATCCATTCAAGGTCGATAAGTAAAATAGCAGTGAAGTAATCGAAATGAGTGTTACACGTCATACGACGAGCAATACTCATCTGTGTGTGTGTGTGTACGTATATATTTGTATATATATGTGAAGACGCGTGGCGTAGTGGTTAGTGCATTCTGCTCACGACCTAAGGTCGTGAGTTCAATTCCCGGCGACGCGTTGTGTCCTTGAGCAAGACACTTTATTTCACATTGCTCCAGTCCACTCAGCTGGCAAAAATGAGTTGTACCTGTAATTCAAAGGGTCAGCCTTGTCACGCTATGTGTCACGCTGAGTCTCCCTGAGAACTACGTTAAGGGTACACGTGTCTGTGGAGTGCTCAGTCACTTACACGTTAATTTCACGAGCAAGCTGTTTCGTTGATCAGATCAGCTGGGACCCTCGTCGTCGTAACCGACGAAGTGCTTCTATACATATATATATATATATATGTGTGTAGAGAGAGAGAGAGAGGGAGAGAGATAAATAGATAGATAGATAGAGAGAGAGAGAGAGAGAGAGAGAGAGAGAATAGGAAGGGTTTAGTTCACTTGTGATCTAAACGAATAGGTACCCTGGGTAGGTGCTATAGTTAGAAACAGATGGGTTGTGATCATTATTCGCCTGCCTATATTTCTTCTCACTGCTTTTACTCATTTTTCTTTTATTTTACTCCTTTATTCTTCTATTTTATTCCTTATAAACTGTGAATTTTATTCCTTATAAACTGTGAATTTTATTCTTTGTAAACTGTAAATTTTTCCACGTCTAAAATATTCATACCGTGTCTCTTATGACGGGATACCCAGTGCACGGACATGCTAACTTATCACTTAGGTAATCCCAGAAACGAAATGGCTGTAAGACTTTAAATTCACCTTACACTAATTAAATTATTCTAAATGACTTGAGATAGTCGTTCTGTCTTGGTTTTGATTTTTCCTCTAATATAATATATATATGTGGAGGAGCAATGGCCCAGTGGTTAGCACAGTGGACTCGCAGTTGTAGGATCGCGGTTTCGATTCTCAGACCGGGTTCTGTGAGTATTCATTGAGCGAAAACACCTAAAAACTCTACGAGGCTCCGCCACGGGGTGGTGGCGAACCCTGCTGTATTCTTTCACTACAACTTTCTTTCACTCTTTCTTCTTGTTTCTGTTGC
>NC_142931.1:10306157-10313657 GCF_046866305.1 Octopus bimaculoides | reverse complement strand
TAATTCTAAAACAAATGAACATATAAACAAAAACAAAATATTCATAAAATATATAAAACCGAACACAATATGCATCAGAGTGACCCATTGGATAAGCTGTCCACGACTGGACGTCCCTATTCAAACCTTTCCCGTTCTTTACCATTTTGATCCAAACCATTCTTACACCATTCCTCATCGTCTTCATGTACTCATTGGTGTCGTCCCTTCTGCTGAATCTTTCATGGAATCCATTCCATTCTTCTATTGTCCTCCGTTAAGGCTAAGGAACCTGTCTATCTTCTCTTTGTTTTTACATTTTCTTCAAGTATATCTCTGACTCCTGTCTTCCATCTGGTCTCTGCACATCTAATTCTGTACTTCAACATAATACAAAGTGCTACTCCAGCGTGGAGCAAGAAAGAGATAATAATGTTCATCATTCTTCTCTCCATGACGTTGCAATGTCATGATTTCCTTCTTATGCGACTGGTTCACCTTCCATGTTCTGTTTCCATAAAATTAACGGTATACTACAAATCTCTATAATTAAGAACCGTGTTGTTAATAAGAGGCCACAAGAATTTCAACCTACAAGCTTGCAAATTAGCGGCTCTAATTGCTATATTGACAACAAGTTTGACGCTCTCCTGCTACTTAACTAAAACAAATCTTATAGAAAGGACTAACAACGATACACGATATCACACAAGATTAAAAATAGAAAAATATTAGTGGACACCACATCTATACTCTTATCCCCAAAAGACGATTGATAATAGGAACAATATTTATAACACGTCCAAATGAAAAATATATGACTCGAGCCGTATATTTTAGCATATTTTAGACATAATGTCCGACTCGTGCTTCACACCAACGCAATCTTCAAGCATCTCGAATTGGGTGCGTATTATATTTGTTGGTATAGACGAAGTCACTTGTATGTGTCTGTTCATTGATTTTCTTTTAATGTCTGTTGATTGAATATAACTTTTCTGCTTCTTCATTGGTTATTTTGTGAGGCCAAGTGTTTCCTTCCTTTGAATTTGTCGGTGAGGGAACATGTGGTTTTTCTTTCGTTGCTTTTCATATTTAATGTTACATTTATATTTACTGATTAACTAATAATTTATGTTCGTTAACTGATTTACTAATGATTAACTAATGATTTATATTTGTTAACTGATTTACAGTTAATCTAATTAACCCATTAAGTCCCAGAGTACTTAAATTTCTGAATATTGCCGTAAATCCTCTAGTCCGCCCTTGAGTATAATACGCAGGGGATTTTTAGGGGTTGTACCTCTGAAAAACCTAAACCTTGTGTATAATACGCACCCCTTCTCTAACTTGAGTCAAGGAGGTCGATATAACGTTCTTGGTTTGTAAACGTATATACGGTAACGTCCTTTATTATTATTGTATATATAACATAATGCAAACGTGTAGCTTTTTGTGCACTTTGTTTGCAGAAAATAAAGAAATAACAGTAATAACGTCAGTGAAAAATAAATATTAAATAAATTGCCTTTACATATTTATCACTATCAGTTACAAGCCCGACATCACAAAATGCGTCTGAATGAACATTGCCGGACAGAAAATAGAGACTCGGAGATTGCTTAGAAAATATTTTTCTTTTTTAACCTCGTATATAGTAAGTATGCACTAGGGATTTTGAGTTTTAAATTTTGGGGGAAAAATCCGGATTATACTCGAGGATTTACGGTATTTAAAGATTTTTACAGATGATTGAGAATAGGTTAAAATGAAAAAAATTAATTATTAAAATTCCTTTACTTCAAGCAGAAATGGAAATACTCGGTGGCCTATAAATAGGACATTGAGACAATGTGATATAGCTTATTTAATGTTCTCATTTAGTGTCCTATTTATAGGACAGTGGGACTTAATGGGTTAAGGTCGTGAGATGTTTGCTCAATATCATTTTGGTGTGTATCATATTGTGTGTGCGAATAATGATATCATGGAAGAATAGGTTTGTTGATGTGAATTATGTTTTACTTTTGATTACAGAATTTTAAAGACTCGTTTGGTTTTATTTAATTTTAGTCACAGACTTTGTAAATGTATTTGCTAAACTAAAGTTGTAGGAATTGATGGAGGAGTTAATATTTAATATTGTAAATTACATTTCTTATTTGAGTGGCTTTTACTGTGTTTTGGATTTTGTTTTGGTGAAGAATGAGAGCTTTAAAGCCTTCTTAATGAGGAGTTTGCGTAGCTTATTTAATTTCTTAAATCATTTTATTCAAGGACATGTGTTTTTAATGATTAAGTTTTTGGTGTGTTGGCTTGTGTACGTTTTAAGATCGGTGAAGTGTTTATTATATGCATTACACATTGGGTTTATTAAGTTGGTGTGTGGGTGTGTTTCGGTCGGCAGTTTGTGGTTCAATTCTTGCGGGTGTCAATTTTATTACGTGTGTTTATTTATTTTGGCTAAAGCTTGTTTTTAATTTGTCTTTGTGCATGTATATACGAATAGAATACGGTGGGTTTAATTCGGATTAGCTATTTGTGGTTCGACTTTTGTGGTTGTAATTGTTTTAGCAGACAACTTAGTTGTCTCATCCTGTTTGGAATTCGGACCATTTATTAAGGATAAATTTGTTTTGACGTTTGCAGTATGAGGATAATATCAAAGAACGAAGTACAGTACAAAATAGGTGGGGCTTTCATCGATCAAAATGAAATCAACAACAATAAAAAATATAACAGAAAGCATAAATATAGAACTCAGAAAATGAAACTGTGAGAAAAAGAACAACCGGATAAATAAATGGAAAGAGAAGTAGGTATAGGCCCAATCCAGACAACAAATCGAAGATGTTGAATGTGAAGAACGGTGGATATGGCTTA
Organism: Octopus bimaculoides; assembly: GCF_046866305.1. Taxonomy (NCBI): domain Eukaryota; kingdom Metazoa; phylum Mollusca; class Cephalopoda; order Octopoda; family Octopodidae; genus Octopus; species Octopus bimaculoides. Next base: position 10,310,792 of record NC_142931.1, on the reverse strand, counting down.
AATTGCAGATTATAGGCGTTCGGGAGCAAGCCATTAGAACGAATTTGATAAACACAAAGACTGATAAAACTGAGTCACAGAGCAAACGCAGAATCTGTGGAAAAGGAAACGAAAGTATGTATTAACCATCCATAAAGGGAATGTGGTAAGCTAGCACAAATAATGATAATCATGATGATGATGATAATGATGACAATCACAAGAATGATGCTGATGATGATGATGACGACGATAGTAATGATGACGATGACGATGATGAGAACGATGATGATGACGTTGATGATGATGATGATGATGATGATGATAACATATTTGAATAGTTTCCTTATCGATGTTTTCCGGATATTTTCCTTCATTCGCCTCTTTTGTTTAGATTTGTGTGCGTGTGTGTGTGTGTATGAGTGTGTGTGTGTGTGCGTGTGTGCGTGTGTGTATGTATGTGTGTGTGTGTGTGCGTGTGTGTGTGTATGTGTGTGTGTGCGCGCGTGTGTGCGTGCATGGTAGCACCTTTCTCTGTGTGTGAGAGAGTGTGTGTGTATGATGCAATGTCCGCATGCCATTGTATGCGTATGCGTGTGTGTGTGTGTGTGTGTGTATGTTTGTGTGTGTGTGTTTATGGGAGTGCATACGAGTGCATTTCGCTGTGTGTGAGTGAATACGCGTCGTTCGAGGCGTTTGTATATGTGTGCGTGGGAGTAACTTCCTCTGTCTGTGTTTATGTGTAATGTCGTGTGTGTGTGTGTGTGTGTGTGTATGTGTGTGTGTGTATGTGTGTGTGTGTGTGTGTGTGTGTGTGAAAGTGCACGTGAGGCATTTTCTCTATATGTACGAGTGTGCGTGTGTAGTTTGATGTGTGTGTGTGTGTGCATGTGTGTGTGGGGGATTGTATGTGAATGTGCTATTTTCTGTCTATGAGTGTGTGTTTGTGTTTGCAAGTTTGTGTGTGTGTGTGTTTAAATGTGGTTTGATGTATGCGTGCGTATGCGTGCGTATGTGTGTATGTGTGTGTGTGTATGTGTGTTGATGCACGGGAGTGCACGCGAGTGACTTTCTCCATGTGTATCAATGTGTATATATGGTGCAATGTGTGTGTATGTCCGCGTGTGAGTGTATGGGAAAGTGTGCGTGTGTGTGTATTTGAATGTGTGTGTGTACACGTATGTGTATATGAGAGTGTTTCTCTGTGTGTGTGTGTGTGTGTGTGTGTGTGTGTGTGTGTGTGCACGGAAGTGCACGCAAGTGAATTTATCTGTATGAGTGTGTATATGTGGTGAAATGTGTGTGTGTCCACGTGTGTGTATATGTCTGTGTGTGTGTGTGTGTGTGTGTGTGTGTGTGCGCGCGTGCGCGCGTGTGTGTATAGAAATCAGAAACGACAGTCGGTGTCTAGTTAATTATGCATTCATCTCCGAGAAGACTAAAACAGTTTTATGCACAACAAAATAGAAAGGAAAGTCGAGAGGGAAGAGTAAAACAATGGCAACGAGGCTAAGAACATCAACAACAATAACAAAACGTCAGTGACGGACCCTGTACATAGAGGACAAACCTGCTAGAAATAGCAGTCTAGTCTTGCTGATATCATATTCTGTTGTTTGTCTTAAAGAAAAAGGAATAAATAATTTATATTATATTGGATAATGGGTTACCCCGATGCACTTACTGAAAGAAAGGAAGAAAAAAGAAACGGGATGGCCACAGTTGGAATGTTTTTGAGCAAAGCCATGCTTGCTAAGGTCTGTCCTACTACTACTACTACTACTATGCTGCTGCTGCTACTGCTACTACTACCACTACTACCACTACTACTACTACTACTGCCGCTGCTGCTGCTGCACCTACTACTGCTGCTGCTGCTGCTTCTACTTACTACTACCACTACTACTACTACTACTACTACTACTATTACTACTACTACTACTACTACTACTACTACTACCACTACTACTACTATTACAACTACTACTGCTGCTACTGCTGTTGTTGTTGTTGCTGCTACTACTACTACTACTACTACTACTACTACTACTACTACTACTACTATTACTACTACTACTACTACTACTACTACTACTACTACTACTACTACAACAAACAAAATCAACAACTGAAGTCTGAAGTCATTTTTACAATCAATCATCGATGTTCCGGTAGGCCAAAAGTGTATGGGAAGAGAGGGTTTGTTTATCCGGTTGCCAATATACAGGTACAAAATTAGTGATTATGGCCAGGTACCAATGTACAACGTACCAAACAACGTCCCGTGTGCATTGTCCAAATGCTCGGTTAATGATGAAACTATATGCCCGCCGTCCTATGTGGTGCATAAAACCACTTGTAGTAAATGTAATGAACCCTACATCAGACAAGTACACATACAGGTTAAAGAACACTTCTATGCAAACGCTTCTTCCGTCACAAAATACCTACGGGAATTCCACATCCAGGACATCAAGGTCTTCACCGAAACCACAGAATAGAACATTGGGAACCTGAAAATTACAGGAGCCATCATAATCAACGAGACCAATCCACACATTAACAACTGAACCGAGCAGTACGCAGCTGATTAGCTACTTTGGCGACGCTATCCTGCGCTTGCAAGGTAACACCTCATGCACACACATACACTACAAAACAGTGAAGTCAGTTCACAGCAGCATATCTCTAAAGATTTCCTGAAGAAGATAACCTAACCCCGAAATATTGAAATACAAAATAAATGCTCAAACCATAGAGTTGTTTTATTTCTTATAACTTAGTATGTTGTGGCTTTAAAAAAAATCAAACACGCACGTGCGCGTGCATGCACACACACACACGCACCACACACGCACACACACACACATACACACACACACGCGCGCGCGGCTATATGGCATAGTGGTTAAGAGCGCGGGCTACTAACCCCAACATTCCGAGTTCGATTCCAGGCAGTGACCTGAATAATGATAGTAATAATAATAATAATAATAACAATAATAACATCGAAAAATACCTTAGGACTGAGAACCCAGGTTCGAAATTTCGCCAAGACACCTGATCAAGGCTGGTGGGTATATCAGCCGAAACTTTGTGTTAACAACAAACAAGATGAGGACAAATATCCGTCAAATAATGTAAATAATATATATATATATATATATATATATATATATATATATATATATATATATAATTTTTAACTATGATGTTGATATTATGTCCAGTCATGCTCTTAGCAACTCTTTACAAGGTTAATTCAAGTTTGAGAAGAAAACAATTTTCATCTTGAATAAAAGGTTCCTCTAGTCATTTCATCTGAAGATTCAGCGGTTATTTAACAAGGCTGTTAGTTGCGGCTTTAATGTAGGAAATAGCATTTGTATTTTCGCTGAATAGTCATCATCCATGCTAAATATACGACTTGTCCCCTCGAGGTATATATGTGTATGAAAGAAACAATGCAGCGAGCGTCTATACATACACACACACACATATATATATATAATTGAATAAGTTAGAGTCAACTCTACTACGTTCTTAACAGAATATAACATAATTATATGTATGTGTATATATATATATATATGTAGTGAAACTACCTATCGTCACTAGATACAAAACTACTATCGCCATTACATACAATCTTCTCATTTAAATATAAATAAATGCGAGCGTAGTAGAGAACCCATTCCTTGTCATCACGTGACTGATTATTATTCGAATCGGCAACTTCTTCGAACCTTTCCCGCCAGAACGCAAACTGACCAATCACGGCCCCTAATAAGGTCACGTGATAGAGTAAAATTCTGAAGCCATTGGGAGCCCATAGTTTGTTATAAATAGCTTTAACTCATACCCAATAATTTGTCTCGGTCCAGTTTCTCTTTGAGAACTGTTCCGTGTACCACACGACAGCAACAGCAGTTCCAGCGACCACTTCAACAGCTTCGTCCAGCCAACGATGACCACCGCCGTCGCCACATCAGCAACAAGAGTCTACTACTACTATCCAGCATCATCGTCATGACCAACACGATTCTACGATTAATACTACCGAGCATCAATCTCCACCAGCGTCAACACGACTTACTATGTACACCACATCAAACTACCGCGGCACATCTCTCTCTTCGATTCTGTTAGGTGACTCAGCTTCACCACGGTAAATAAACAGACAAGAGTTCTTAAACAGACAAGAAATTCTCAGCCAGCGACGAACATCTGTATAACAAGAAACACGGCCCGGCATCGATGCCACGACATCACAACTAGTGATCAGCACTGCCACACCCAGCCAACTCACTTTCACATACAGAACTTTTCCTATAGTGTACTAAACAACTGGTATAATTGCTCACGTGTTATTGACTCTCTTTCTATCTGCTGTAAACACTCATACACACATGTATCACTCACATACACACTTTTCTTTGTATGACGGCCTGTCTTTGATTATGTTCTTATATGTCGCATTCACACTCTCACACAGACATACATCTTTAACGCCACAATAAATATCTGCTATTCATCTAATACGGTTGTGGTCTTTCATTACTGGTCATCTATGTTATCGTCGTATAACATATCATGTATATCATCATCTTTGATATATATTTGTATGTTCGACCGTGTGACACGTTTAAATAAAAG
>NC_142931.1:10268657-10301157 GCF_046866305.1 Octopus bimaculoides | reverse complement strand
ATTTTGACATCACACAAACAGCTGAAACCAATCCGGTGATTTCAATCATTTCTTTGGATATCTTCTTCATAAATGTCATAAGCAAAGATGAATTGTGTTGTTGCTTTAGCACCGACCTACGCCGTGCCTCCTCTGTGCTACCGTTACTTTATATATAAATATATGTGTGTGTAGAGATCGTACATCAAACTTTTGATCAAACTGTTTAAACAAAAACAAATTCAAAAGATACAAAAGAAAAAATACAAAAACTACATAACTCCCACACATCTGTCTTCTTTCTTTCGTTCTTTCTTTCCTGCTTTCTTTTTTCTTTCTTTTTATTTTAAGAAAAAAAAGAACAAAGAATAGACATTTTTTTTTTACACTGTCAGACCTCTGTCGATTTTTATTCCATTCACTTGTCAAAGAACATGTCAGTTTAAAACGACACTGAGAGAGAAAACTCTTCTCTGTTGGAATTCGGAGCCAATTCTTTGCCATTACTTTCGATCATCGTCTTCAAAATTATTGGTTATTGGTTGAAAGAATGAAAGAAAACGATGAAAAAATAAAATTCTTAAAAACTGCAGAAGAAAAAAAAAACTGTAACCAGTGCTTAATTTTCTAATTAGGAATGGATTTAATTGCTTGGATTACGTACAGTGTAATAAGGAGACATATTTTAGAGGATCGATATAGAACGGAAGGAACTAGAATAACAATAAGGAAACCGGACATTAACTATTGAAGCATAACAGCTGCTGGAAAGATATTACAGTCATCTCTAGAGTTGGAATTTAAATGCTTGGTGAGAAGGTGAGTCGCTGGATTTAAACCAACGTATTTATTATCATTCCATCGTTTGATATTCGTATAAAATTCCTCTGGGGTAATTATTTCATTATAATTTAATCTCAGAAAAGCTACAAAAATATTCATAACAAAATCTAAAACGAAAAATATCTATTTTCTTTATGCAACTGTTTATTTGTTTGAAGCATTATTTAAGTCATGACTTCACCCTTTGTTAAATTTATATCAACAATGTTCTTTACTCCCGAAAGGACCTATTTCTATATGTTTCTCTGTACTCTAATTGGTTTTATGTCGGCAACAAATCTTTATGATAACAAATACGAAACAATTATCTCTGAACTCAGTCATGAACTCTTATCTTCTGAAAATAATCTTCTTGTAGATGTATCGAAAGTTCTTTTTACCATCTCTTCTTTGAATAGTAATTTCCCTTTGATCAACAACCAACCGTACCAAAGTTATTTAAGTATCATCAGAAGTTACTTCCACTTCAGAAAATCCCTCCGTAATGAAGCAACACCTTTGTCAGTTCATAAAAAACGGAATGGCTCCACTTGGCATAAAAGAATCCCTGATAAGAGAAACCAGCATAAAAGATATTCTTGTATCTCTGCAAGGTTGTTATATCCTTTGAGAGACTTTGGTAAAAATGTTGTGATCCTTTCTTCCGGTTGTTCTGGGACACTTCTTTCTGCACAGTTTGTTCTAACTGCCGCCCATTGTGTTCACAATGGCAGAACAAGTTTTACAAATCTACAAGTGATAATTCAAGAGACAATATTAAGCCGAAGAATTCACTATGTCAAACGCATTACGGTACCAAAAGGTTGGTTACTAGTTGACAACTTGGTAGACACTGAACGATATATGAATGATTATGCTGTTTTAGAATTGGCCGTAGAAGTAACTGGACGCAGAGAGTTTATGAAATTGAAGGCTCCGGACAGGAACACTATGGCATTTGATATGTATTATATGGGGTTTACATTTAAACAGGAATTGAAGTTCTCGATTAACACATGTCCATGGGAAACCGGAAGATTATTCATGAATCATAATCTCATTACAAGAGTTTGCGGAGCTGGCAGTGGTCATTCCGGCTCAGCCGTATTTACGTACAATCAGCAAAAGGGTTTTCGTATATCGGGCATTGTTTCGCATGCCCGAATGATAAAGACGAACCATGCCAACCGGTCAAATGGTCAATGGACGGTCATTACAGCATTGACAGATTCCAGGATCAAACACATCTGTTCCATCGTCCAAGCAGGGACGACTCGGAGTAGCGGAGGATCGTGTGACCAACGACAAATACATTTATTTTATTGATGAACGTTTCAACACTCGAGACATTACGGAGCAGGTTTTTGGATGTTCACAGCATAAATACATATATGACATTTATACACACAGACACACAGACTTATAGATATGTAAACGCACGCGCACACACACACACACACACACACACACACACACATTCACTACTCACTGTGATGTGCATACATACGTTTAATGAATACACTGTCATGAAGAAGTAAAGGCGTGAAAATACGTTTCAACTCGACATACATACATACATACATACATACATAATATATACATACATACATTCACATATATACACACATACATACATACATATATATATATATATATATATATATATGTGTGTGTGTGTGTGTGTGTGTGTGTGTGTGTGTGTGTGTGAGCAAACATCGACTTAGATTCACATAGAGAACAATATATGCTGACTGTGCACGTACGAACCATCACTTTTTATATCATAAACATTTACATAAATATACAGATACGTGTACGTTTGAACACAGAAATTTATGGGTTTACTACACACACACACACACACACACACACACATATATATATATATATATATATATATATATATATATATAGATAGATAGATATATATATACGTGTGTGATATTTTATTATTTGCGATTGTACATGTAGACATATTACGCACCAGTGTATATTAAAATATATTCAACTCGACGTGTTGGTCACCTTTACAATTGTTTTATATATATGTATATATATACATATTTATGGATGTACGTGTTTGTGTAGATATATGTATGCATGTATATATGTATATTTATGCATCAATGTATTCATGTATTTACGAATGTCTCGGATACTTCTGAATATTTATGCGTGTATGAAACCTCAGGATATCTCTCCTTCACTTTCCCTCTGTCTCCCTCTGTCTCTTTTTTTCTTTTTCACCCTCTCTCAGTATATGCATACGTGTATGTATGCATGTATATACATGTATATATATATATATGCGAGTAAAAATAAATACAAAAAAGGTGGTTTTTTTGTATGATTGTGTATAGAGGAATATATTATTTTGTTTAAAAGAGTTCCAACACTGTCTGTTTTTTTATGTTTTTATATTCCTGCAAAACCAATGTGGGGTATAGAATATGGAATATACAATATATAATATAATATACAATATATAATATAATATACAATATATAAAATAAAATAAAATAAAAATGGATGGCACCATGAAAGAAAGTATTGAATGTAGATGAAATATTGAGTGTTCAATATAAAGGATCAAATATATAAATATAAATATATAAAGGCGACTCGAGTTTCAGGGCTATTTCCCTTCGTCATGGCCGGTATGACAGACTTTAACAGACTTATATATATATATACACACACATATATATATATATATATATATATATATATATATATATATATATATATATATATATATATTGATAGAAAAGGTAAGAAAGAAAGAGACCTCGATATTATGTAAATAGTGGAATTTATCTGTAAATATAATATGTAACAATTATTCGGTAGCCATGATAAAACGAAGTTTCGGATGTCGGGGCGGAAACCCACGCCGCTATCTCTTCAGTTTGGCGACATCAGAAGTTTTATCATGGCTACCGAATAATTGTCACATGTACTTTTCTGTGTATATTCCACTGATGAGGCAAAGCATTTCTTATGCAGAGCCAGAAATCCGGGATCTGGAATTATCCAATAATTTTTGCTTGTTTATTTTGTCTCTTCGTCTTCTCTCCTGGTGCTATATGAACATTTATTGTGGTTTTAGAGTCAAGCTTTGGTTGCTATTTTCAGCGTAGCGGTGTATCTTAGATACCCTAAATTATAATTTGATATATATATATGTACGTGCATATGTGATGAACTTACTTCAAGGCGAGAAACACAAATGAAACCAGCGACGTAAACTCCCTCATCCACCAAATGTCACACATCAGATGAAGTTTCGTGATAGTGTAGCAAAATAAATGGCTGTGCCCCAACATGGCCACAGTCCTTGAACTGAAAATCAGCAAATATATATATATATATATATATATATATATATATATATATATATATATATATATATATATATATATATATAGATAGATATATATATATATATAAATGTTTATTCATATACACACACAGGTATATCTTTTACAAGCTTTAGCTGGAGAGCTGCAGCTACGCTGGGTCATTTATATGAATATATATACATGTGTGTGTGTGTGTGTGTGTGTTTATTTGCATGTGTGGAGGCGCAATGGCCCAGTGGTTAGGACAGCGGACTCGCAGTTGTAGGATCGCGATTTCGATTCCCAGACCAGGCGTTGTGAGGGTTTATTGAGAGAAAACGCCTAAAGCTCTACGAGGCTCCACAGGGGATAGTGGCGAACCCTACAGTACTCTTTAATTTGCTTTGCGGGAAGGACTGTTCCAACGAAGTCGCGTATTGTCCTTGCCTTCGAAACCCGAAGTAGATGAAACAGGAACAACTGTCGAAGGGGTGTACTCTTTATGTTACACGTCTCGTTTCTCTGTTTGTGTTTTTCGTTGTTCGAAAAATGTTCGTTTTCTATGTTTTCGTTTCTCATTGTGTTTAACGTTTTTGTTTTTTTATGTCCTGTACCCATATATGCATGTATGTATACATATAGATGTAGGTATGTACATATATGTATGGATATATGCATATATTTATACGTTGTTTATATTATATTATATATATATATATATATATATATATATATATATATATACACACACAAGGAGCTTCTTAACCATACAGCCATGAATGCGAGCTTCGTAAACTGCTAAATCTGTGTTTGTGTGTGTGTGTTTGTGTTCATGCGTGTGTGCTCGCGCACCAGAGCTGTGCATATTTATTCACAAACACACACATGCACACATGCACACACACAAAGAGAAAGAATAACATAATACTGAAAAGTTTTCCTATAGAGAAAAGTTTACGTATAAGAATGTTTTACTGATTAAATTTTAGCGCATGCATATTTTAGCTATTTGTTAAATATTCGTTTATTTCTTGAGGAGTCAAAATTTCTGTCGTACTTCTACGACTTTGTCATTGCTATATTTCTACTGTAAATATTTAAATTGAGTTATTAGCGGATTTTATTGGTCTCGGGTGAGTTCTCTTTACATTTGTTTATTTATTTATTTATTTATCTATTTATTTATTCATTTAATTAATTATCTATTTTGAAAATTCGGATATATGGTGACTCTCCGGCTTAGTTGTTATTTGACCTTTTGAATGGGTCAACGTAAGATACTTTAAATTCAGCCTTGTGAGAAATATGGTACATTGTATAAAGAGCCAAGAAGTCCCACGTGCAAACCTCTCTGAAACTTAAAAATGAAAGAGAAGTCGCAGTATTAGAGAACAGATCCAGTGAGCTGTGTAACAAATTTACTGAAAAGCAACATACTTCAATTATTTAACACATTACATAAACACTATGACTCAGTCAGTTGACCCAGTGTTGATATCATAGCTACACATCTCCTTGATGCAGCACTAAGGCAAGTAACTGAATCAGTCTACATACAAGTGTGTGAGCTTGGTATCGACATGAAGCCTGTATAACGTAAGATCAATATATAATGCTTTATATTTCCACTTCTAGTGTTTAGCTCAGGCCCCATGTTTTAAAATTTCATTTTGCAGCTCTGTGATTTTGGCTTCACTTGCGCTGCGTGGCGCTTTGGGTAGCTGTCTTTTATTATAGTGTTCCACTGACCAATGACTTGTGAGTGACTTTTGTCAACGGAACCTGAGTGGAATCCCTTTACATTTGTGTCTTTGTGCGCGCGCGTGTGTCTTTCTGTTTGCCTTTCTACAGTTTGACAACCAATTCTATTTATCTTACGTCTCCGTAACTTAACGTTTCGGTAAATGTGACCGATAGGAATAATATAAAACGTTTAAAAATAAGCGCTGGGTCGATTTGTCCGACTAAACCCTGCAAAGCAGAGCCCCAGTATGGCCAAAATAAGAGAATGTACTCTTGTGTGTGTGTGTCAGCGTTTTTGTGAATTTATATATACGCATGTATGTATATATAAATGCATATACATATATAAGGAAAAGGTTAACTATGACTTCGAAGTTTAATAAAGATGTACTCAACAAAAATGTGTAGAATGATCCTTCAGTTTGATGTTAAATTGTTTTTTATATAAATTTGTCATAAAAACAATATATAGGCGGTGCTCCAGCATGGCCGCAGTCAAATGACTGAAACAAGTAAACAAAATAAAAGAAAAAATATATATACGTACGCACGCACACACACACACACACACACACACACACACACACACACACACACACACACACACACACACACACACACAGGCGCAGGAGTGGCTGCATGGCAAGAAACTTGCTTCCCAACCACATGGTTCCGGGTTCAGTCCCACTGCGTGGCACCTTGGGCAAGTGTCTTCTACTACAGTTTCGGGTCTACCAAAGCCTTGTGAGAGGATTTGGTAGACGGAAACTGAAAGAAGTCCGTCGTGTGTGTATGTGTGTGTGTGTGCGTGTGTGTGTGTCTGTGTGCGTGTGTGTATGTGTGTATTTGTGTGTCTGTGTTTGTCATCCCACCATCGCTTGACAACCGATGCTGCTGTGTTTACATCCCTGAAATTTAGCAGTTCGGCAAAAGAGACCGATAGTATAAGTACTAGGCTTACAAAGAATAAGTTCTGGGGTCGATTTGTTCGTCTAAAGGCGTTGCTCCAGCATGGCCGCAGTCAAATGGCTGAAACAAATAAAGGAATAAAAGAATATACATGTGTATGTGTGTTTTTATACAAGAGTACATATGTCTGTGTACCGTTATACACATACATGGGATTTTATGCTTTACAGTATTTCTAAATTATTATTACTTCGCCTTTGCGAAGGCGGAAGCATTGTTTTCAGTTGTGTTTGTTTGTTTGTTTGTCCGTGGACAAGATATCTCAAGAACCGCTGGATGGATTCGGATGAAACGTTCAGGGATGTTTGGCCTCGTGACCGACACGATCTGATTAGATTTTGGGATCGATCTGGTGCTGAACAAGGATTCTGGATTATTTTTACTAAATTTTTTAAAGCGGTCGGGTTCATTTTTAGTATTCTCATTTATGAGAGCAGTTGACTTTATTTCAGATATTCTCATTTTAAAGATCATCTCTGGCTAATCGTTGAGAGGACGTTGGTGTTGCTTTGTCGGAGGTTTGCGCTCTCTGAGTGCTCTTGTTTTATTATCTGTGTCTTTTTTTTTTCCTATTCTGTCAAATAAATCATTTCAATAGTTTTTTTTTTACCACAAGCAAATACTTTTTCAACTAATTTCAATGGAGATGTGATATAAAAGCAGATATTTCAAATATGATTTATATCTACATAACGAACATTTCCATCCATTCGAAACCAATTCCGGGCATCTACAAAAAGAAACTGCAGTAATGACCAGGATAAATGTATAAAGAAGTACAAGAATTGAAATTAAAAGAGACTAATGGTGACTCATGTCTTATATCAAAAGTACAACTACAGCTATGTACCAGATCCTTACGTCCAAGGATTCAACCAAAACACCCCAAGGGTCTATAAAACTCTTATTTGCTTGCTTGTTTGATTGCTTGTTTGCCTAAGGCCTTCATTCCCTTTAGGGTTTAAGCCATCGACGACTTTTATCCTCTACTCTCAACTGGGATCCGGGGATCCATATGGCCCCTAGGGCTCCGTATAAGACTTAGTTGTTAAAATATGTGTAAAATAAACTAGTTGTATTTCTACAATACACAAATTATTTTAACAAAATATTTTATAGAATTCTTAATATTATGATGTAATTATAAAAATAAAATAATTTTTTAACCCTTTCGTTACCGTATTTATTTTGAGAGTCTCTGTGTTTCTTTCAATTAATTTTAAATATAACAAAGAAATTAGTAAAATAACTTAGTTATCATTATGCTAGTGTTAGGAACATAAATTGTGACTAAGGTTTGGTGGAAGATTTTAATTCAGAACTTCTGTAAACAAGGCATTTGTTCTCAGGACCAGAGCTGGTTTCAGTCAGGTTGGTATTGAAAGGGTTAAATTAATCATCTGTTAACCCTTTTTACCATATTTCTGTTGAGATGCTCTGTTTCTTTCAATTAATTTTAAATATAACGAATAATTTAGTAAAATAACTTAGTTATCATTAAGTTAGTGTTAGGAACATAAATTGTGACTAAGGTTTGGTGGAAGATTTTAATTCAGAACTTCTGTAAACAAGGCATTTGTACTAGAGCCAGGGGCGGTTTCAAGCGGGTTGGTACTGAAAGGGTTACATCGAATGGCTAGCGGGGACCACCTGGATAAAATAGGAACCAAATGGATTCACAGTTAAAAAATGGTTGAGAACTACTGATCTGGATTGTCCTGGTGGTCAGAAGGAGAGTCGGTCTTGCAGCTTCTTTTCGGATTGGGTTGCACCACGTCATGTTTCCCCGAAGGAAGGCTTTCTTCAGCCAAGTTCTTGTTGGTTTTGAACTGCCATGGATGTTTCTGTAACTTTTTTTTCTAAGTAGGAGTTTTGCTCCTACGCAAACCCATTTTTACCTCAGGAAGCGATGGTCCATGTCAGTTAGGCCTTTGTCTTTTGACCTGTCCTACATGGGAGGCCCTACCAGGAGCTCCTACTCTGCAGGTCGTGGAAGTGTGCCATTGGTCAAGTGACAGAAGTGCAACGAAAGTTTTGATACTCAAATAACTGATAAATGAAAAGGAATCTATTAGGTTGTGTGTGCTGTTAAAGGGGCAAGTGGCTCTTCTAAATTATAAGGGCTTCAGTTGCGGCAGACTAAGATCAAGTTATTTGCAGAAAAAGTACAAATTCGAAATACATATACATATGTGCGTATGCATGTATGTATACGTATATACAAGTATGTGTGTATATGCATATATATGTATGTATGCATGTATGTGTGGCTGTGTGTGTGTGTATACATATTTTTACACACACATACGGTTAGAATGTTGCATTCCCTACCGTAGGATTGTGGTTTCGATTCCCAGGTCGATAATGCGTTATGTTCTTGAGCAAAACACTTCATTATTACGTTGCTCCAACCCCCTCACCTGCAAATGGGTGATGCTGCCAAAGACTGGTGCTCCGTACGGAGGGGAATGTTGACCTGCCCGCTTAGCCATTGGGATGGCATCATACGAAAGCTACAAGAATGCAAGGAAGCACATTGTAACCAGCGGTGTATAACAACATCCAATAGTCTGCTCGATACACTGATACAGTGATATATAAATATGTAGCCATACTTTATAGAAAACCCATTTTCAAAAGTAATTATTGCTGTATATATGACTTTATTGTATTAGGTTGGTGCATAATTATTGCGGCTTATTTTTTTTCAATAAATTTTATTCAACAAAAGCAATAACAAAATTTAACAAAAACATCTTTAAATGATTATTCTGGAGCATATTCACCATCTACTTCAATTTCTGCTTGGCGTTTTGTTTGTGTTTAAATTGGAGTTTGTGTGTGTGTGTGTGTGTGTGTGTGTGTTTTTAATGGTTTGTAAACACCTTCCACGCTGCAATTGTATACACACACACACACAGGTTTGGCCAAAACTCACCCGACAGTAAATCAAAATTCCATAAATACTTATCTTTAATTCTGTATTGACTCGAATGGGAAAATGTGTCGTTCAAGAAAGGACTTCAGTTTGAACAATTTTCATGATATTTCAAATTTAGATGTTTTATTAAATTCATTCAGTTGTTAAGCATAAATAAATCTTGAAATTAAATGGTCTTGATTTACAGTCAGGTGACTTTTGGCCAAACCTGTGTATATATATATATATATATATATATATATATATATATATATATATATATAAAGAATAATAAATGGAGCAAAACGCATATAATCAATAAGTTCCTTTAATTCCTACACATGTTTCAAAATATATGAGCACTCTACATACCAAAGCAAGACATGCGTTCTTGCTTTTGTATGTTGGTTCCCTGACGATGAATTTATGTGCAATTCCAACACCTCTTACTTCTTTGGAGTAGAGTGCACATATATTTTGAAACATATGTCGGAATTAAAGGAACTTATTGATTATACGCGTTTTGCTCCATTTATTATTATTCTTTATATCTACTCAAAATACATCACTTTAACTTGGTATTTCTACCTATTGACCGGGTATGATATCCCAGTTTTCGTGTAATTTTTGCTACCCTGGTAACTATTAACATATTTTCATTATCGAAGTTTTAAAACTGAGATAATATTAATATATACATAAATTAATATATGTAAATATATATATATATATATATATATATATATATATATATATATACATAAATTAATATATGTAAATATATATATATATATATATATATATATATATATATATATGTATATATATATATATCGACTCAACATTTGTCCCAACACAATCATTCCAGTGGAAGAATTGTATATTGTTTCAGTAACAACATCGTATTTCACTGGAGGATCGTACTTTAATGATATATTCTAGCAGCTGCTGAGCTGAGTACGTGTGATATTTAGCAGCAATCTTCTTTTGGGCTGCAAAAGCACAACGTTTAAAACGAGATGTTATGTACCAGTCACGAGTCCAAAAGAGGCGATATCCACCCCTAGTTCATACTGGCATCGTCTTCAAAGTTATGACAGGCATATCTCTGCATAACACTATTTAGTATCTAGACCTGTGGTTCTCAACTTGTTCCGAAACTGTTTCCGGAGCTGATCCAAAACCTGGATCTTTTTTAGCGGCCACATAAAAAAAAAACAAAAAACAAGTAAAACACAAGTCCTTTAAAGAAAAATTTGTTGGAATACGCCAGTCCAGTTCTTTGTGGGTCATAGGTAAGTTCACTGGTAAGTGGGTACTTCTCGGAAAGTTCACTTCTCCTTGTAGGATGTTGTTCTTTTCACATTTGAGCGCGTGACTAATGTATATATTTTTACTTTTGTTCTTTAACAGATGTTGCTTCAATGACACCATACGTCACTCAATGGCTCCCGGTCTAATCATAACCTCTTCTCCTCTTCCTCTCTTTTCTTCTCAGACAGAGATCACCAACATTACTATTCTTGTGAAAGCATCCATTTGATGTCAGACGGGCTTCAAATTTATGGAGGAAATTTCGTATAGAGCAGCCAAGTATCCCAAATGTCGGTACTGCAAATGTATTGTGGGATATTGTTGTAAAAGTAAAGCTCTTTCGGTCATATTTTTAAGTCTGTATTAATATATTTTATTCTCTCCATCTTTGTTTAATGTAACTTTGTATGGTATGTTTTCATCAATAACCAGGTATTCGTAGCCCTCATTACATGGCACAGAGAAGACAGAGAGAGACACCATTTATGTAAAGGTTTGAATTTCGGATACTATAGTGCATATTCTTTTTGCTAAACAAAATGGGATATTAGTCCTGGTGTGTCTCGGGTGGCAAGAATCAAATGGTAGGTACTGTTTCGAGTCAGTGGGTTTATAATAGATGTCTGTCTCTATCTTCTTCCCGACTTTCTTTATGAGGATATCTAAAAACGGTAGTTGTTGATTGTTGTATTCTATCGTAAATTGGAGGTTTTCATTTATTCCATTTAGAAGTGTTTGGCATTCGTTGAGTTTTTCTATACTTTCATTCCAGAGGATGAAACAGTCATCGAGATATCATTTCCAGTTGTTTTGTATGTAGGTGGAAAAGGAGCTTCCATATTTCTCGAGTGTTCTCTGGTATAGTTTAATCTCAAGATAGCCCATTACCAGGTTCGCAAAAGAAGGCGCAGTCCGTATTCCCATTGCAGCCCAATGACTGAAACAAGTAAAGTATAAACGGTATAATATTGAAACAAAACATCGGCAACACTCATTAATCATTATTCATTTGTATCAAAGGAACATTAATCATCAACATTAATTATTTTTAGGAAAGGAACAAAGCCGTAAAATCTGGTGGCAGTTGTTAATCGATATTGTCACCTCCGGACAAAATGCTTAGCGTTATTTTGTCCGTCTTTAAGTTCTGAGTACAAATGCCACTAGAGTTGACTTTGCTTTTCATCCTTTTGGGGTTGATAAAATAAGTACCAGTTGTGTACTGAGGTCGATGTAATCGACTTACACCACCCACCCCTCGAACTTGCTGGCCTTGTGCCGAAAATTGAAGCCAATATCATCACCTCCAGTGCTCGACTGATGTTTTAAGTTATCGGTCCCGAAATAACAAAATGATAGGTAGATTTTGGTAGAGGTTGAACGCAAAACGTATAGAACCGGAATTAAAAACGCAAGGAAGTTAGCCTGATGCTCTAACGAATCTGCCAATCGACCGTTTATAATGCATTATTAATTAATGGTTTTCAAACCTTGACACAAGGCCAGCAATTCCAGGGAGGTTGTATATCGATTACAGCAATACCAGTGCTCAACTGGTACTTATTTTATCGACCGCGAAAGAATCTCGGCGGAATTTGGACTCTGAACGGAAAAACGGACGAAATGCCGCTAAGCATTTTGTCCGGGGTGCTAACGATTCTGCCATCTCACCGCCTTAAACGCATCATTAATTAATAAAAGGAAAATATAAATAAATTATGACGTTGGGGTTGTGGATTCCACGTGACCGGATGTCATAAAAATTCCTTTTATTTGGAAACCATAAAAACTGAAATCATTTCAACAATTTGATTGCAAATTTTGAAAATTCATTATTTTATTTAACATACAATTTAATTTTCTGTATGTGTGTTTTTGGGGGGTTTTTCCTTCTTCTTTTTTCTTTTTCTTTTTCTTTTGTTTTTAGTAATGGGTTTAGCTGAATCATCCCACGCTCCAATTATTGTGAACAAAAGAACCATGTCATAATCCAACCCTAGGATTCTAAATTGATTATTTGCTGAGTTCGGTGCTCTTGCGCTTAGGGCCATTGGACATCATTTTTATTTTTATTTATTTATTTATTTATTTGGCAGAAATAAAAACCATTTTATTGAGTTTTTCCGTTCCACTTTTTCTCCATTAAATTAATAAAATTTTTGCACTTACAAGCTGCAAAATTTCCGTCGTTTGATTATCGAGCATAGGATGAATTTAGCAAAGGAATTACAAACAATAATAATGATTTGAAATTTTTGCCACAAGGGCAGGTCGGAGGAGGGTTAAGTCGATTAAGTCGATTACATCGACCAAGTGCGTAACTGGTACTTATTTCATCGACCCCGAAAGGATGAAAGGCGGAATAATAATAATAATAATAATAATAATAATAATAATAATGTCCGGATGCAATACCAGGCAGTGGCTCTCATGGCTTCTGACCTTAATTGATTGAATGTGTTATCATGTACATTGTTTTGTCTTGATATAAAAGATGGGCTACAGCAAATATTCTGCTCAATACCACAGATTTGCTTGTCAGTTGTTTGACCTTAACCAGTTGAGCATGTCCCTTGGTGGCTGACGATATGTGCATCTCTGATCACGAGCAGAAGTAGTGCGGGAGCATCATAGCCATATGATGAGAGGGATTCTTTGAGGTTTGGATAATTCACCTTTGGAAACATGGGTACTTCGATCATCATCTTTAAACAACCCTTATTCCGGGACCTTTTGAGCGGGATGGGCTACTCAACCTGAAGAAAATTCTAACTGGGCCCCACCTGTAAGGTCATGCGCTGTTTATCTTGATATGAGATCACCATGTTGTGCACATATGGTTGTGATGCATGTGCCTGGTGTACCCTTATCTGGGCTTCGTATATTTGTACCCGAGCGTCACCTTGAGTGTGTTTGCTGCTCTTTCATTTAATAATGATGATAGCAATAAAAATAATGATATCTTCTACTATAGGCACATGACTTAAATTTGGAGGTAGGGGGTTATCCGTTTTCATTGACCATGAGACAAATATGCAATATCAATAATCAAAAAGAAGAGTATCGATTTTAAAATCTCGTCATTTCCGTTAATGTATTTTTTGTAGAACATTCATTTAGGAAAAGGAAATTGGTGAAAATAAATTATTAATTAAACATTTCAGTCATTAAGTAGCGTGAAGAATTTGGTTGAGTATTAGAAGAGGGGAGATAGATAGAAGAGGGATAGCGGTGGCGAGAGGGGAAATAGGTGGGAGAGAGAGAGACAGAGAGAGACAGACAGACAGAGAGACAGAGAGACAATGAAGCCATTTTTCACAACACGTAAAATTTGTTTAGGAGTGGCTGTACTTTTGTATTTAACCTTTTACTGGCTTTGGTCATTGGACTGCGGCCATGCTGGGGCAATGTCTTGAAGGATTTTATTCGAACAAATCGACCCCAGTAGTTATATACTTTTTAATCTGTTACTTATCCTAGGCGTCTCTTTTGCCGAATTACCTAGTTACGGGGACGTAAACAAACTAATACCGATTGCCAAGCGGTGAGGAGGACATACTTCGTGGCATGCTTCGTGGCATGTTAACTCTGGGAAATATTTGCATCTTGATGTTATCTCCTTTCCTCAAATGGGACTGGTTTTTTAATTGCAGTTTAATTTAATTATGATACATCCTCGAGAGGTGGAGATAATAAATGAAGAAATTTTGTTGTATGGAATTTGATAAATCTGTATTTGGCTATGTTATTCAAATACGTGCCATTGGCCACTGTCAGTTATTTCCCTTAACTCGTTTTAGTTAAACTATGCAACTTACCTACGCCATAAATGTGTTCAACTCTTTTTTGTATAAATCTAAGTCTTGTAGCTACTGAAGATAAGGTCGGACAATTATCATGCTGACTACTGTCTTATCTTGGGACATTAAGCCTTTCCTCGTGGTATGTCCACTCAGAGAATTTCTGATCCTTCGGATTATCATTCCTTCTCAAGTAAAATTGGTCTTAATTGCTATTTCGTAATTGTAATACATCCTTTCGAAGCAAAAATAATTGTAACAAATCAAGACCTTGTATAGTATTTGATACCTCGCAGTACTAGTTCAATTCGTTCCATGACTGAGCTCGTTTTACGATTTACTCATTTTATAAATCAACTTTCCCTATTGAAATTAACTAAAATATAATTAATCCGTTCCAGCCCCGCCAAAACCACTCGTAAATTATTTATTTTTAGGGGTTTTAAAACAGAAAAAGTGAAGTTACAAGTAAAATGACAATTATAAAAACGAGAATGCAAAAGAAATATGTAAACTGGTTTTATTAACTGAATTGTGTGCTTGTCCTGCGAATTTCCGCTCGTACTTCAAGACAAAAATTCGCACGAGTCTCGGTTCGTACAGCAAATTACTCGTACAACGGGGCACTCGTACTGCGAGGTTCTACAGTATTTGTCTTTGTCGTTCATACACATTCCACTGGCCCCTGCGGTATTCCACTTAGTTCATTTTGGTTTAAATTATTGAACATCAAGTCCGTCGCACTGAAGATATCTAAAAATAGGTCGCAGAGAATTACAGATTTACCAAAATGAGTCAACACGATTATGAATGGAAGATTCTAAATCGCTGACTTAGCCAGTTAACGCTGGTTCGATCAAAAGGATTTTCAGATTAAACTTGTCCATTTATCAAGAGATAGGCGGCAATGATGTTCGTGCGTGTACTGGACAACGTCTACAGATTCTCGAAACACGCAAAGTTTAATCGGTGTTCAGATCTCACAACAAAAGGCGTTTAATCGATTATATTTATATTCCGTTTATCAAAGACATGTCTTAATTAATATCTCGATGTCCCTGCATCTCTCTACCAAAAGGATTAAGTGAACCGGCTAAGTGGTGAACCACTTCGCAAGAAGTTTAATACCATAAGAAATATATATATGTCATTTAAACAAAGATTGTTCAACTTATTAAATTACATCCACGTCGTAATCTCGTCCAAGTATATCCATTCATGTGAAAGTAGAGAATAAGTGGGGTGTTATACGCACACACACACACACACACACACACACACACACACACACACACACACACACACACACACATATGCATGTTTCTGAGAATATGTAGATGAATATATACATATGTATGTCTATATGTATGTATGTATGTATGTATGTATAGCGGGGCGCAATGGCCCAGTGGTTAAGGCAGCGGTCTCACGGTCATAGGATCGCGGTTTCGATTCCCAGATCGGGCGTTGTGAGTATTTGTTGAGCGAAAACACCTAAAGCCCCATGCTGGAGCACCTCCTTAAAGATTTTTTAGTCGAATGAATCGACCCCCACCCCCAGTACTCATTTTTTAAAAAGTCTGGTATTTATTCTATCGGTGTCTTTTCCAAACCGCTAAACGACGGTGGATGCAAACACACCTATACCGGTTGTCACGTCGAGTTCGTGGTGGTAGTGGTGGTGGTGGTCGTCGTGGTCGTGGTACAAACACAGACACAAACACACGCACATAAACACATAGGATGTAAAAATAGATAATGGGTGTATATGCTATATTTCAGGAGTTTTGCTCCTTCATCAGCCCCCATTCAACTCATTAATCATCCACAAACTCATTGCTTAAATAACCACTAAATATAGCCACTACATGCAGTAATCCCTCGTCATATCGCGGTTCACCTATCGCGGTTCACCTATCGCGGTTCACCTATCGCGGTTCACTATCGCGGTTCACCTATCGCGGTTCACCTATCGCTGTTCACCTATCGCAGTTCACCTATCGCGGTTTATTATTCAAGCTTACGTCGATTCCTCTGTGGTGTTGCTTTGTATTTATAATAAAATAAACATATACAAATTATAAAAATAATTTTAAAAGCTATACAGTACAGTACTGTTTCTACTTTGCGGATTTTCACCTAACGCGAGGTGTTTTGGAACGTATCACCCGCGATATTCGAGGGATTACTGCATACCAATGTACGTATTAAACACATTCCTGGAAGTTTGTACGTAAGTGTTAATTACTTGTAAGGACACGGCATTTCGTTATGCAACCACAATATACTACAGAGTGTATAAAACGTTTTTATAAGTCAATACCGTGTTCTACTGTGTTAGCATTGCTATTACATCACGTGTT
This sequence comes from Octopus bimaculoides, assembly GCF_046866305.1. Taxonomy (NCBI): domain Eukaryota; kingdom Metazoa; phylum Mollusca; class Cephalopoda; order Octopoda; family Octopodidae; genus Octopus; species Octopus bimaculoides. Next base: position 10,283,906 of record NC_142931.1, on the reverse strand, counting down.
AAGGTTATCTCTAAAGATTTTCGATAGAAATTATAGCCAGTACTTAGTTTTGTTACGACGTTTCATGGTTGTGTGGTAAGTAGCTTGCTTGCCAACCACATGGTTTCGGGTTCAGTCCCACTGCGTGCCACCTTGGGCAAGTGTCTTCTACTATAGCCTCGGGCCGACCAAAGCCTTGTGGGTGGATTTAGTAGACGGAAACTGAAAGAAGCCCATCGTATGTAAATGTGTGTATACGTGTGTATATGTTTGTGTGTCTGTGTTTGTCCCCCCAACATCACTTGACAACCGATGTTGGTGTGTTTACGTCCCCGTAACTTAGCGGTTCGGCAAAAGATACTGATAGAATAAGTACTAGGCTTACAGTTTGTGTGTCTATGTTTGTCCCCCCAGCATAGCTTGACAACCGATGCTGATGTGTTTACGTCCCCGTAAATTAGTGGTTCGGCAAAAGGGACCGACAGAATACGTACGTAGTTGTCGTACAAGAAAATCGGTCATTGGGAACACATATTGGCGAACACACCACATGCACAGACGTACACAGACGTACACACTACACACATAGACGTACAAACACAAACACATGCGTACATATGTATGTACGTATAAAATATGTGTATGCACGTATGTATATATATATATGTATATATATATATGCACGTAGTTATGTATGTACATATGTATGTATGTACTTACGTCCATATGTACGTGTGTATGTCTGTGTGTGTGTGTGTATGTGTGTGTGTGCGTGCGTGTGTGGGAGTTGTCTTCTCATTTACGACCATTGAATCAATGAAAATGCACGAGATTTTAAATGGCTGATTTATTCAAATTATCGCTTCGGTTTGAGAATATTTATTTCATTTGACTTAACACGGACTTTGTTTTTAAGGAAAAAATTGGGAAGACAGACACAGTTTTACGTTGGTCGTTTAGTGGATTGTTACTGTTGTTGTTGCTGTTGTTGTTGTTGTTGTTGTTGTTGCTGTTGTTGTTGTTGTTGCACATTATTTGAAGCAATCCACTGATGACAAGCACAAACGACTGTCATGTAGCTACGAGCCAATGACCGACCGAACCCCAATATGATCGTTCGAACTACTAGAAATAGTAGCGGCCTCTCCTTCAAGTCACACCCTCCCTCATCGTTTTTACGCAAAGAACACACCAGTAAATGTAGTCCTAGATAGCCGTAGAAATGCGATATGGTTATGGCTGGAGTGTTTTTAATCATAAGGCTTTATTCAGTCAAGACTGACCTAGGGTCAAGCAAAAAGAATTACCTACAGAAATTTTGCTTAGATCTTTTGGGTTTTAACGTAGTGAATGACGCTAGTAAAAAGAAAATCTTAATTAGAATTCCCTTCAGAACGAAAACAAATACGTAGCAGCAATCGTAAGTAACAAATAAAAGGGGTGATAATTCGTGGAACTTAATTTTAAAAACATTAATTACCCTACTTTAACACAAACATAGTTGCTTCTATCGCCAAGCATACTCAAGGAAGTAAAAATGAACTATTTTCACTGCAGAAGAGAAGAAATGACACGAAACGTAAATGGTAGACGAGTTACCATTAATGGTTTCATATTTTAACATAAAGGCAGCAAATTATTAGGGGAGAGCGATTAATCGATGAAAGGCTAAGTCGGTTTCAGCGGTTTTTTGAACGCAGAACGTAAAGACGTACGAAATGCCACTAACCATTTAGTCCGGCGTACCAACAACGTTCCTGCCAACAGCTTTCATTATAATTAAAATTTACTGGGGTAAAGATTATTTGTCAACATAACATGACAGTCCTGGTTTAGGACGGATGTTGTAATTTAGCCCCAGGAGACATCGTCTCTAGCTGGCTATACGACACGATCTGTACCTTGATATTTTCGAACAAGGACACAGATCGTGTCGTATAGCCAGTTGGAGACGATGTCTCCTGTGGCTAAATTAAAGCAACATTCGTCCTAAACTAGGGTAGCCATGTTATGTTGGCAAACAATCTTTATTCCAAAGTACTGTTGCTGAATATCTCTCGTTGTGAGATTTACAAATAGTAATTTTCTAAAATTTACTGGTTTCAAATGCTTAAAATTTTGGCACAAAGCCAGTAATTTTAGGGGTGGGATAAGTCGATTACATCGACCCCAGTGTTCAACTGGTTCTTATTTTATCGACCCCGAAAAGATGAAAGGCAAAGTCAACCTTGGTGGAATTTAAATTCTGAACGTAAAGACGGACGAAATGCCACTAAGCATTTTGTCCGGCGTACTAACGATTCTGCCACCTTACCACTTTCGCCTTCATTATAATTAAGATATATTAACCATTAACACGGTACAGAAAGGCGGTGATTATGTTGAATCGTAAGGGGTCGGGAAAATGCCTTGCAGCATCTATTTCGGTTCATTACGTTCTGCGATCACATGCTGCCGAGGTCAACTTTGCCTTTCACGACTCCACCCAACGAAGCAGCTGTCTTGTACTGGGCTTAATATCGACTACAAATTTTGGCACAAGGTCATCAATTTCGAGGGAAGGGTAGGTCAATTACAACGACCCAGTGTCCAAGTAGTATTTATGTTATCGACCCCCGAAGGGATGAAAAGTAAAGTCGATCTCGACAGAATTTGAACGGACGAAATACCGTTAAGCATTTTGTCCGGCGTGCTAACCATTCTACTACCAGTCCACCGCTTTATTTCAATTGGGTTTGTGTCCAAGTCGGAAACTATAAATACTGCACAGAATATTCTTTTACTCTTTTACTTGTTTCAGTCATTTGACTGTGGCCATGCTGGAGCACCGCCTTTAGTCGAGCAAATCAACCCCAGGACTTATTCTTTGTAAGCCTAGTACTTATTTTATCGGTCTCTTTTGCCGAACCGCTAAGTTACGGGGACGTAAACACACCAGCATCAGTTGTCAAGCGATGTTGGGGGGACAAACACAGACACACAAACATATGCACACACACAATATACATACACACACACACACACATATATATATATATATATATATATATATATATATATATATATATATATATATACATATATACGACGGGCTTCTTTCAGTTTCCGTCTACCAAATCTACTCACAAGGCTTTGGTCAGCCCAAGGCTATAGTAGAAGACACTTGCCCAAGGTGCCACGCAGTGGGACTGAACCCGGAACCATGTGGTTGGTAAGCAAGCTACTTACCACACAGCCATTCCTACGCCTATGAACTCTAAGTAGATTCGAGCGTTCACCCCCATGCTTTACACTTTGAGCTATAAATTATTACTTCTATGCTACCACCAAAAGAGAGAAAAAATGTTTGCAATTCTAATAGTTGGAAGGTAGCAGGGGAGAGGGGAATGTTACATGACATATGAATGAAAGCTCAAATACGATATTAATTGTCAAATATAAAGGAAAACCTGATTTTTGTTTGCATAGCGGTTGATAATAACGGCTTTTGTTTTACACCTCTGACTAAAAACGAAATTTAAATTCATTAAGATCTTTTGGCGGTGGGGAGAGACGTATTCTAACACTAAATTGAGTATGTTTGCCCTTACGTCATTTACCTTAATCAATGCCATTGGTTTCTTTGAATTATTTCCCTTTACCAGACTTTGATACAATGCTATTTACCTATTGTCTATAGTTTCATTTAAAGAATGAAAGGGAGATAGACAGACAGATAGATAGATAGATAGATAGATAGATAGATAGATAGATAGATAGATAGTATCAACAACTGGGTTAATATATTCCCAGTCTTCAGATGATAAAGGAGAAGCTATCATACAAAACATCTACGAAAATCATCTCTATGACTTTTTTCAACCACCGGATGAGTAGGAGTCGGGTAACAATAGTAGATTTGTTTTGTTTTCTTTTCTTTTTTGTCTTTGAAATAAAAGGAAACCCTATTGTTTATCATTTCAACAGCGATGTCATACCTTCTTTATCAAATGATGGAAAACATTTTAATCATTTTTTGTTTGTCTTTTTTTTTTTTGCTATATTTTTGGAGGAATGGACAGTGTTCGTGTACTTCGCAGAAGCAGCTCAGACAAGATTAGTAGAACTGATGCCGTTAACGAAACGCTTAGATCATCAGTTCTCAACCGTAGCTCCCAGGGATGCATGTGGCCCTCAAGCATTCTCTTGGCGGCCTTCGACGGTCTTCCCTTTATAAATACTATATTTTTTTCTTTAATTGGCTTGTGCTTTACTTTTGTTGGTGCAGCACCCTAAAACAATCCCGGTTTTGGATCTGCCCTGGACATAAAAATTGAGAACCAGTAGTTTTGACTATCATACTCAGGAATGATATTACACCGCATCCAACAGTGGGACCCTGCTGGTAGAATGCCAAGGTTTTGAAGGGTGTGAAACCACTTCTTAGTCACTATTGTTCCTAGTTCTAATCTGCCCCGTCGTAGTAGCACCTTCTAGAGCTCCATCTACAAGGTAACCAGCATGTCATGGAATTGCTTCTGGAAGATGGTCACTGACAGACACCTAAACGAATCAAAACCAGATGAAGCCCTTCAGCTCTTTAGCTGCTCATCTAAGAGAAGGTAAATCCTTACAAACCTTACATCCTGATAACCACTGGGCTCCTGGCACATGTTGCACCAAACCAATACAAATTTGACGGACAAAGAGTGGGACTGGCTCTGCACACTACAATGATACGTGTCCACCATAATGATATTCATCGATATGTTTGTTCAGCAAATCTAGATACCAGCATCACCATCATCACACTTTCTTCATAAGTCCAGTGGCGATAGGGAAAGAGATGATAGGGACAGGTAGAGGATGCTATTGGAGATCTTCAACTGTGACCCTGTTTACAGGGAGCCATAGAGTGGTGGTCGTTTTCTACAGGCCTTCATTCGTCGGAGTGACGAGGGAGTCTATCGGAGTTGCAAGTTAACCACCGCAAGAAAGGAAGTTACAGTAGATCGACGATCTAAGAAGGAAGGATTTGGCTTAGGGGGTTAGTGGTGAGAAGGGAGTAAATTGAACACAACATGGGGGAAGGGAGAAGAAGAGAGTGAGTCATCTGGATCCCCGTCGGCTATAATGACGAGGGTTCCAGTTGATCCGATCCACGGAACAGCCTGCTCGTGAAATTAACGTGCAAGTGGCTGAACACTCCACAGACACGTGTATCCCGGATGTAGTTCTCAGGGTGATTCAGAATGTGAGATGGCTTGTTATTTGAATTACATGTACAACTCATTTCTGCTAGCTGAGTGGACTGGAACAAAATGAAATAAAGTGTCTTGCTCAAGGACACAACGCGCCGCCGGGAATCGAACTCATGACTACATGACCGTGAGCAGAATACCCTAACCACTAAGCCACACGCCTTCACAACGTGTGAGTTGAGGATAGAGGTTACACGAAATCATCTAGCTCCTAGGAGCAGAGACCATTGTGGTAGCGGTAGAAAATTCACAAAGAGGAGACAGTGTGTCTGTAAGTCCAGACCTGGCCGCAGTCTAATGTCTGAAACAAGTAAAAATATATAAAAAGAAAGAAAAAGAAAACAAGAGATGTGAGTGTCGGGGAGAGTGGAGTCTATGTATGTGCAGACATCACTCTTTGGAGTGAAGTTTAAGTAAAGAGTGTAGAATGGATTGCAGAGTCGGCTTTGTAGATTGAAGTTGAGAGATTTGTGTCTCAGAAAAGAATTGGTGAGATGTTGGTCGCGTCTTAGTAAGAGTTGGTGAATTAGATCTATGGTGGACACCGGAAGCTATAGATTTTCGAAAAATGAGTGAAGGTTTGAGCAGCGGGTTTAGTTCCAATTTCTGACATTTTGGGAAGTATAAAAGGCTGACGGTGTGTCGAGAGATCTTGGAAACCACCTACTGCGAGCCTGGTCCGAACGAGTGGAGCAGAACGAATTTGCTAAAGGAACTCGTGGGCCAGGCAATTGTTTTAACCAAGCGGCGAGATATACTCACCGCTCAGATTACAAACGCATCCATCAAAGCGTTTCTATAACTTTTGCAACCCATGGTTGAGTTGATACTACATCGCTACTTTAGTATTTGTGTAATCAGCTGTCCTTAATAGCTTTATTTGTCTTTTTTAATAATAAGTGTCTATTATTTCTTATTTCACTGCTGACATCACACCTATGTCATTCGGTGACGGAGTCCATCTTTTATTTTTTTCATCTTCTTGTTTCATTGACATCACGCATTTTTTTTTAAATATCATTTGCATATCTATTTGTTAGAACCGAGGAGAATGAAAAATCGACAATTTCCTGATTTACATAAATATTTCTGTATTTAAATTTATACACGTGATGTTTTTCATTTTCTATTTACAAGCTTTTTAATTTACTCTTTTGGTTCAATGTCTTCTCTCTAACGTCAATGATATTAACTTTATTATTAGTCAATCAACCTATTTATCAAACAATACAGTCACATTAGTATATCGTAGACTTACAGCTTTATTCATAGACTATATCTGCACTTTTCGACGTTTTTCATTTCTAGCCATTGCCAATTACAACGTGTTAGATAGATGAAACTTATCTACAAGAGTACACTATAGTAAAACAATATTTAGCATTTAAAGAGGAGTTGGTACCGGACTCACTGAAATATTCTACATATAAAACAAGAGCAGTTCTGACTCTTCTTGTTTTATATGTGGAATATATGCCCTTCTTACGTCCACATATCCCAGAATATGTACAAACCAATATGCCCAGTTCTAATCCCAAACAATTGGATTTTGTGAATCACTTCGTTGCCTGTGTATTTCCGGAAGATGTTGACTCACAATTGTTTAAAGAGAACATAAATGGCGCCGACTCACCGGAAGGTCTGCAAGGCTCATTGGCACCGCCCCTTCTAGACACAGCAAGATAAAAAAATCTTAATATTATAGGTGCAGCTGTGGCTGTGTAGTTAAGAAGCCGGTTTTGCAACCACGTGGTTTCGGGTTCATTCTCGCTGCCTTTTATCTCGGGCAAGCGTCTTCTACCATAGCCCCAGACCAACCAATGCTTTGTAAGTGGATTTGGTAGACGGAAACTGAAAGAAGCCCGTCGTATATGTATGCATGTGTGTGTATGTGTGTATGTGTGTATGCGTGCATGTATGTGTGCGAGATGTACAATGAAGTATTAGTATACTGTAGCGAAACTTCTCTCCACTCTCAGTTATATATATATATATGAATGCGGACGTAGCAGATAAAGGCTAGCCTTCGGCCGCATCTTTGGACCTTGTTGTGTCCACCACTCTGATTGGTTGGTATTGGTGCATTTTTGTCTCTTGTTCTATTTCGCGCCAGGGTGCAAACCAACCAATAGCAGCCTTCTGATAAGGTCACGTGGAACAGTTTTCTGAACCCCTGTTTGAGTCGATTATTTCTCATAAATAGCTAGCTTGTCTGCGCTAAAGTTTGTCTTCGGCTTTAGACCTTCTGAGGTCTAGCCGCTGACCACCGAACACTAGCCAGTTTCCAGCGACGACACGACAAACCTTCATGGAGATCCAACACTTCTTTTAACACCTTGCTGCAAACTCCATCTTCGACACCACCATCAGCTTCTTCGTCGACAACGTCTACACCGACGTCTCTATGTACACACCACCAACAGCACTCACACAGGTTCTTTCAATACTGTTTGTGTGAATTGCTTCACCATGAATAACAGCGAGTACAACCTGCGAGACCTCCTGTACCAAGTAACCGGTCGCACCATCGTAGCCTCAACTTCTCGGGCGACAGTATCTTTTCTCCGGATCTGCTATTCGCCCACGATTTCTTGTACAGCACCTCTACCACTGTGTACCATGAATACGAACTGGTATTTCTCATCCTTGTGTCTGGACATTCTTCTAATGTCCTTATTATAGACTGTTTTCTATGCTCTGTATCTCTTGCATTCATATACATATTTGTATACACACACTTTTTGTTTACACGACGCCCTGTCTTATATTGTGTTTTATTATGTCGCATTCACACTCACACAGACATTGAGGAATCTGTAGTAGTAGTAGTAGTAGTAGTAGTAGTAGTAGTAGTAGTAGTAGTAGTAGTAGTAGTTTTGTTGTTGTTGCTTAGCCACGATGGAAGACGTTCCAGTTGTGACTAACCTTCCTTTTTTTATCAGGAATTACGTGATCCAAATGTTTCATTCTTCTTTTTAATTTAAAACACGGGATGTGTCATTTCAGAGAATTTCGACTGTTATTTCTAGCAGGTCGAGTGACAATAAACCAGAGATGGCAAACTTCTTGACTGCTGGAGAAATTTCACCCCGCTCGTTGATGCAGTGTAGAAATGAAAAAGAAAATAACAAAAAGAGTTTAATCCTTAAAACCAAAGCAATGATTTAATACAAGTTCCATATTTATGAATTAGTAAAATTAAAGATTCATTATTTTTCTCTCAATACAGATGTGACTCTACGAGTTCTTATGTACATCTTACCATTCCTGATACTAAAGGCCTTCTTAACATAAAGGCTTGCTGGTTGGCTTCGTGAAGAATCTGTTCATGAGAACAGTACAAGAGTTGAAGAGACAGTTGCGTTTATAATTTCTTCCTTGCGGTGATGACCACCATCTACCAGGGAAACATTGCTGGAATTTGCATGGCTAGAAAACCAGCTTCAAGAACAGTTTCCATCACAGAACTGTCACACGACAGAACATTTCTCTCCCTCTCTCTCCCTCCCTCACTTTCTCTCCTTTCTCTCTCTCTCTCTCTCTCTCTCTCTCTCTCTCTCTCTCTCTCTCTCTCTCTCTCTCTCTATCTATCTATCTATCTATCTATCTATCCATCTCTCTCTCATTAAATACGAGTGGGCTTGAGCTTTCATTCTGAACTGGTTTATTATTCTTATAATTATTATATTATTCCCTCGTTTATTGTTGTATTGTATATATATATATTTATTGTTCGTCATTATTGTCACTGATTCTCAATTATATTAGTATTTATTTATCATAACTCTTCTCATTCAAACTTGCCATGCAATTTCGTCTTTCTAAAGTATTTATTATAAAATATAACGGCATAAACTAGATCTGAAATTATGTTTCTGACAATATTCCCTGACACCAATGAAAGCTTTTTCCCATAATTCTATTTGTGTGGGCAAATATCTCTGCAAAGCTGCATCGACATAGTACAATCTCATTTTCTCTTCCTAATAAATCTGATACAGAATCTCCAGGTGACATCGTAGTTATTTTCGTCGTTGTTGTTGTTGTTATTGTACATTACTGCACAACAACCAACAATAACAACAACGTCAATAAAATTCCAAAGCCATGTCCGGCCCCTAACAAGATCTCGGGAAGAAAACTGACTGCAGTTCCAGATGGAAAAGCATGAGAATGGCCCACCTGCATGGGATTACCTCCTGCTAGAGACCTCCTTTCTGGCTAAGAAGCACCATGGGTTCAATTGAAGACACTCAGCCATCTAAGGACGAGTAAAGGTCGACCAAAAAGTTGCTTTGTTCAAATAGGGCCCCAATACCAACTCAATCACTTGTGAATGTGAAAGAAGCAGACCATTCTTATTTCTTTATTGCCCACTAGGGGCTAAACATAGAGGGGACAAACAAGGACAGACAAGGTGATTAAGTCGATTACATCGACCCCAGTACGTAACTGGTACTTAATTTATCGACCCCGAAAGGATTAAAAGCAAAGTCGGCCTCGGCGGAATTTGAACTCAGAACGTAACGGCAGACGAAATACCGCTAAGCATTTCGCCTGGCGTGCTAAGGTTTCTGCCAGCTCGCCGCCGAAAGAAGCAGACCATTCTATGGAACACTGGCATTTCAACTCCTGCATTTCAAAAGACCTTGTAGAGTTCCATAAAAATGTAAAGAACTATGTAATGAAATGAAAATTTGTTATACAATCATTTTGCTTCGTAGAATTGAAAGAAAAACAACAACCATCACGTGCAAGGGGATTTAGAATCATGGCTATATCCAAAGGTAAGTCCAAGTTTTGAGGATAAATCCTTGGGTCCGAGAAAAAATACGCTTCAACTGTGCAGAAATCCCTTCACTGTATTCATATGCACCCACACGCACACATTCATATTGATTTCTAATAGGCATATTAACCACGAGCAATGAACTGCCCCCAGTATTTGAATGGCACTTATAAACATCGACACCAGGAATTGAAAGGTGAAATTGACTTTGGTGGGATTGGAATTCGCAACATATGTTGGTTTTCAACATATGCAAAGGGTTTCGAATTAGGGAAAAGGTTAAATGCAGTCACACAAAACCCGTTCTAAATTATTGTTGAATTGTCAGATAAATTCGTTCATTTCTTTCAAATGTTTTTTGAATTAAAACGAAAAACATTTTTATTGTATTAATTTATTGGGTTTTGTAGGTTTGTTGTTCTTCTACGACTGTTGTTGGTCGCTTTTGAAATTTGACTATATTTTTCCTCTTCCAAGACATACGACAATGAGTGCCAAGAGGACAAAAATGAGCATTTTCGACAGCTGCTTCTCTTCGCTTTCAGTCAAGTTTCAAAAGCTTCCAAATCCGCTGGAGACATTTGGGTTGTCTACGGAGAAGGTGCTATTGCTGAAAGAACTACTTAGAAATGATTTTCACGTTTCAAGGAGGAGAAATTCCATCTCACAGACTCTTCGCCTTCCGGCCGACCTGTTCAATTCAATGAGGATCGATTGAGCGAACCCATCCACAATAATTCTCGCCATTCCGCAAAGGAATTGTCCCAGCAGATTGGATATAGATTGGATGTCATCATGATACTGTTGTCCGTCACCTTTACTCGATGTGCAACGTTCAAAAACGCAGTGTATGGGTACCACACACTCCGAACGAGTCAAGCTCCAACGCTCCTCCTTTTGCCACCGCCTGTTTGCTCTCTCGGCACCAAAAGCCACTCGTGGGCACAAACAGGTTTCTTTACTACATTATTACTGGCAATGAAAATGGTGTTTTTACATCAATATAAAACAGAGGAACGAATGGCTGAAACCTGACAAGCAAGCAACAACTCGAATCAAGCAAAAGTTGCTGTGTTTGGTGGGACTGGTAAGTGCTTGTCCACTGCGAAATACTTGGAAATAACCGCACGGCCAATGCATGCGTTTACGTCCAATAAATGCACCGACACAACGAGGCAATCTTATTGAAACGAATCGAATGCATTCAAAAGTTTGGTTGAGATGTTCTACTGCTCCGACCGTATTCTCCTAACAGAACACCTTCAGATTCTTTTGTTGATTTCCAACATTCTGCGAGATGTTTCGTTCAACATGGCTGAATAAATTCTAGGAGGTAAAACCCGGTGATTTCTACCGACAAGGCATCGACAAGTTAGTGGAAACTAAGCAAGATATCGTGGACAATGAAGCAGAATATATTACAATCTGTTTTGTTTTAAATGTTCATGAAAAGAGAATATTAAAATTAATAGAAAAAGAACGAACAAATTTACCTGACACCCCAATAAACTCAATACAGAAATCCCTCGACTATCGCGGGTGTTACTTTCCAAAACCTTCCACAGAAATAATTAGAATCTAAAGAAATATAAATAGCTATCAGCCACAGAAACCCAGATATACTGAGGAGTCCGCAATATAAATTTACATATATTAGCCAGAAAAAATCCGCGATGTATTGAATGCGCGATAGGTGAACCGCTATATTGCGAGGGATCACTGTATTTAATTTTATCGACATCGGAAGAATGAAAGCAACGCCGACCTCGACAGAATTCCAAATCAGAACACGTCAAACCACATTAAAAACACTGATATGCCGTCAATGCTTCATAAATTTCATTGGTCTATTAAAATATCACTAGCAATAAACAAAATATGTTGAAAATATATATTGACAACAGCGGAAATAAACAGACATTAATTTAAATTTGTATTCAAAAATTCACGAATCTAATTACGCAAGATAAAAGGTTTATTAATGAAATTCTCTTCTTATCAAAACGAACTTTTATTTAAAAAAATTAAATGTTCTTTTATAGTTTTATATGTAAAATAGAAGAAGCGATCCACTGGCCACAGTCAACTATTATTACAGTTGCATGCTTAAAACCCTTCTCCATTGAGAAAACCGACACAAAGCAACAATAAAGCACATCGTTATATTTCGTTGATTGTGTTACGTAATTCTTTAATTCCATATCTTTTATCGCTTATCTTTTACTTGTTTCAGCCATTAAGCTGCGGCTATGCTGGGACATCACCTTATATATATATATATATATATATATATATATATATATATGTGTGTGTGTGTGTGTGTGTGTGTGTGTGTGTGTGTGTGTGTGTGTGTGTGTGTGTGTATATATATATATATATGTATGTATGTATGTATGTATGTATGTATGTATGTATATATATATATATATATATATATATATATATATATATATATATATATATATATATATACATATACACACACAAATAAGAGGAATGACCAGCAAAAGTGGACTCCTATATGCTAGAAATAGATGCCGAATCATCTAACCATGAAGAATATGTTCTCAGTAAAATTTCAGCGAGACGACAGACTGTAAAAGGGCAAGATAAATGAAAAAATACTAAATAAAAAAAAAACGATTAACCTACGTACCAATTGTTTCACCTGTTAATACTTACATAAGTAAATATCTGCAGGATCATCAGCGTAGTCTGTCGATTTATAAAATATAATTTCCAGAACTAGACACAGAACGTTCACCCGACGTAAGGGAAGTGAACGAAGGCGATTTCCAACATAAAATTTCGGACATAACATTCACTGCTTCGGACATCATAGCAGTAATAAATGAGGTCAAATACTATTCTGCTGTAAGCCCTGATAGATTCCCCGCTAGTCTCCTGAAGGAATGTAGGCACCAACTTGCAGTCCTTTGACCATCGTCTGGAGAAATTCTTTAGACTCTGGTTATATACCGAAACAGCTCCTATCCCAGTCTGTCATCCCGGTTTTCAAACAGGGAAATAGATCCCTCGCAGTCAACTATCGCCCAATCTCACTCACCTCCCATACCATTAAAGAGTTTTAAAGGGTGGTAAGATCAAGGATAACTGGCTTCCTGGATAACCACAAACTCTTAAATTCAAACCAGCATGACTTTCGCTGTGGCAGGGACTGTCTAACACAGCTCTTACACCACATCAATGATATACTTAAAAGCTCGGGAACAGGTTCGAATTCTGATATCATATATCTTGACTTCAGTAAAGCGTTCGACAGAGTTGACCATATTTTACTCTCAAAATTGGCAAATGTTGGAATCCGTGGAAAACTTCTACACTGGATTGAGTATTTCCTGGCGAACAGAACACATGTTGTGGTCGATGGAGTCCACTCAAGCCTAGCAAAGGTCACCAGTAGTGTCCCTCAGGGGACTGTCCTGGGCCCGTTTTTCTTTATAATCTATATAAACGACCTTTCTAGCGTCGTAAAACACAGCAAAATGAAAATATTTGCTGACGACACTAAGCTCCAGAAAATCATCAATGAAGAAGAAGACCGAACTCAACTTGAGTCTGATCTACATGCCGTGAGTCAATGGGCAGACAAAAACAAAATGCAACTAAACGAGGGAAAATTTGAGCTGATGCATTTTGGAAAAAAGACTGCTAAAACAACCATATTCTCTTCCTTTAGGGAAACCTCTCACAGCATCTAATAATATTAGAGACCTAGGAGTAATTGTTGATAACGATCTCAGTTGGAGTGCCTACGTCAACAATAAGGTCGATATTGGGCTTTCCTATAAGGTGTTATCCACCCCTGATTGGAACTCTCCCGTATGACATGTACGCATGCTCAGTGACTTGCTTTAACAGTTGCAATCAGCTGAATGCACATTGCCAGTGACATTTGACATAATTACCCACACTCTGGGGTCAGGATTCTTTTTTTGGTTTGATGTCGGTATCGAAGGGATTACCAGACACCGGACAATACAGTGAGAGCAGCTTTCACTCACATCGTGGTATTCGATGCTGTGTACGTGTCTGTCGTGGTAAAATATGCCACTCCTTAACTGTTGCTTTGCTTTCATCCGTAGCACGAGGTAATTATGTCATTATCTGTGAAATTCGGCAACTTACAAAGATCTTTAGATCAGGCAATACTTCACCGAGAGGAGATATAAGCTTCTGCTTATTCCTGTCTGAAGTATCGTCCGATACTTCAGACTTATCATCCGATGAATTTACTTTGTTGACATTCTTCATCGACAGAATTTTTATTCCTTTCAACCTTTCAGTCAAGTCCGCCTTTCTTCCAGTAACATACTGTCCATATAATCTTAAATATTTCTTTAACTCAGGCACAGTAAGTACTTCGATAGCTGAATCATCAAGCTGCTTTATATCCATGATAAGACGTAAAACAATAACAATGGCGTGGGTAGCCTCCGGAAGTTTAATTATCTACATGGAGCGCTGCCTAGCCAAGGGAGATAACCTACTTATAGGAAAGCCCTATAGCTCGTAGGATGAGTTCCTGGATCTTAAGAACTTTCCGGTTCAGAGAACAAGGTGTCATCATTCGGCTTTATTCCTTTGTACGGACACATCTCGAATACTGCTGCCCCCTGTGGTCTCCCTATACAAAGCAAAACATCTTGAAAATTGAATCACCTCAGAGGGCACTCACTAAACGAATTGAAGGCATGACTGATCTCGCCTCAAAGCATTGAAACTCTATTCTCTCCAGCGCCGCCGTGAGCAATACATCATTTGTACGATGTGGAGAATATACCGCCAGTATTGCCCAAACGACCTCAGCATTAGCTTCAAAATTCATCCAAGGCTAGGACCACGAGCCATAAGTCCCCTGCCCAATTCAGGATCACAACACATAAATACACTGCAACACAATTTCTGTTCATCAACAGTCCCTGCTATATTTAACATTGTCCCAAAACACATCAAAGAGGAAAAGGATCCCATGACATTTAAACGGAATCTGGACATATTTCTTCAAAGAATACCAGATAAGCCACCTATACCTGGATACAACTCACTCAACAAGAACTCCCTATTCGAATGGGCCATGATACCACAAAACTTGATTTAAAAGGATTTAGATAATCCTATCGGGTGGTGCGATTAAGTTAGACATGGCCTGGACCACTCTTTGGTCGAAACATCTAAGTTTTATCTAAGTTTTTATACATATACATATATAGGTACACA
>NC_142931.1:10261157-10266157 GCF_046866305.1 Octopus bimaculoides | reverse complement strand
ATGTAAATGATGTAAATAATGTATATACACTGCATAAAAGAAACAACCCAAAATATAAAAAGAAAACATGAGCAAACTCTACGCCATTTGTTGGACAATCCGTCAGATACCTTTTACGGCATGGGACATAGACATGAAGGACAGTTGCCGGGAGCCCCACGGAGCCAAAGGCCTGTTGTTAATTTATGTATACTGTGACTTGCTGCCAATAAATGAATATTATAAAAAGCAGACGTTGGAACACGATACAGTCTTCGGATCTCTCGGATACCGGCAAATCGTCCAGTCCATGCCAGTATGTAAGATGGACGTTAAATGATGAAGAGGAGGAGCGGAGGGGAGAGGAGGAGATGGAAGAGGAGGAGAGGGAAGAGGAGGAGAGGGAAGAGGAGGGAAGAGGAAAGGAAGGGGAGGAGAGGGAAGAGGAGAGGAAGGGAATGAGAGGGAAGAGGAGGAGAAGGGTATAGGCTCCAGTGGATCGCTTTGCCCAGGGACTTTAATTCAGTTTGTCTCAGCTATGCACCGCAGACAAGATGGCGAAAATGTTGCTGCGAACGCACAGCTAGTGATACCTTGTACATCATCCATTCCACTTCTCGGGATTCATTCCTCGGCTGCGAAACCCTGGGACCGATTTGGCAGATGAGGACGGCAATCCAAGGATCGAATGCACCGGGGCTCACAACACAACAATTGGCGCCAAAAGGAATTTGTCATTCAATAAAATAGCAGTCAAATCTCACACCAACTGTCTTAAAACAACAGAAAAAGGGAAGGTCGCATTGAATAGTATAGACCTAGATGCACTATGCCCGAATAAAAGACGATATATTGACAGCAGTAACACTTTCGATCACAGGTTGCCTGCTAAATCAAGACTGGTCTAAAACCAATCCAGAAATGACTATCTCGTCGACTTCCGAGATGGACATGGGGAGAAATATACCCAGGAATAGAATATCCAATGTATTGTTTCGTGTTTAAAATGGTGTGGGTATATGTATGTGTGTATGTGTGTGTGCGTGCGCGTGTGTATGCAAGTATGCTTATATATATATATATATATATATATATATATATATATATATATATATATATATATACGTATGTATATATATATGTATTATGTGTGTATACACACACACACACACATACATACATACATAGTAACCGGCGTGTGGCCCACAGTTTCCGTGTTAGACTCTCGATCATAACGTTGTTCGATCCCTGTACCGAGGAATGCATTGTATCCTTAAGCAAGACTCTTCATTTCACATTGCCCCAGGCTTCTCAGCTAAAAATCAATTCCAGCCGACTGCTTGTAAATCCTTCTTTCCCTTCGGCTGTCACTTCCTGAATGTTCTGCTGGATCAAAAGTGCGACAGCCTAAAGCGTAGCTGCGTTTTCTCACGCCCGCACTATATAGTCACCAAAAACTAGGTCATATTTGCGCTTGTGAGTAACGGCTAGGAAACTAAAGTGCATTATGTATAGATAGATAGATAGATAGATAGATAGATAGATAGATAGATAGATAGATAGACAGACAGACAGATAGATAGATAGATAGATAGATAGATATACATACATATACAAAAGATGTGTGTGTGTGAACAGAGAGAAAGAGGGGGAGACACAAATGGATAGATTAATTTATTGATAGACATACATATACTCATACACACACACACACACACACAAACACACACATTATTTTATATGTACGCAATATAGTTGGAAGTCGTAAATGATCGATAAAAGACGTTGGCTTAAGCACAAAGCCAGCAATATTTGTCGGGGGGTGCTGTTAGTTGATTACCAAAACCCCCAGTATTTGACGCTTACTTTATCGACTTCCGAAAGGATGAAAAAAAAAGCTGTCCTCAACGGGATTTGAACTCAGAACGTAAAGTGTGGAAAGAAATACTGCAAAAAGCTAACGAGCCTGCCAGATTACCGCCATTCCATTGTGATCGATATTAATTTCTAAGAAATATTGGAGAAGAATCTAGTTTAATCGGTTCTATCTAAGTACTTGATTGGTACTTTATTTTATCGATCTTGGACGGAAGAAAATCAAAGTTGATCTTCGCGGAATTTGAACTCAGAACGCCGCAAAGTATTTGAATTAAATGTCGTAAGATATTTTGTTCGTCACACTAACAAATTCTATAATCTACAGCCTTCACTTTGGCAATTGAAATGGTAATAATAATTTCGGTACATCTCCAGTGGTTTTGAAGCAAGGGTTTTGGTGGGTTCATTGACCCCATTACTCATGGCACTTTATATTACAAACCTTGAAAAGTAAAGCTGACCCCATGCTCTAGTGATTCTTCTAATCCCCCGTCCTTAATGATTTCTAATTAGACATAAAACCAGCAATTTCGAGTGGAGGAGTTTAGTCAAATTACACCCATTCTATCATTTGACAGGTACCAAATTTTAATTAGCCCGAAAGAATGGAAAAGAACATTTACCTAGAACGTAGATTTGAACGTAGAACGTATGATGCCGGCAAAGTGTTTTTATCCGGAAGTTCAAACGATTTTACCAATCCACGTTACAAACTCTCACCCATCCTAACGTGCAAAGAATTAACGTGCAAAGAATTAACGTGACAAAGTTACATTATAATGAGAGGAAGAGTAAGGGCGTTTTACAATGAACATATTCAATATTCTTTTCAACTCCAGGCACAAGGCCCGAAACTTTTGGGGAGAGAGCCCGTCGATTAGATCGACCCAGTACGCAACTGGTACTTAATTTATCGACACCGAAGGGATGAAAGTGCAAAGTCGACTTTGGCGGGATTTGAACTCAGAACGTAACGGCAGACGAAATACCGCTAAGCGTTTCACCCGGCGTGCTAACGTTTCTTATTTTTTTATTGCCCATAAGGGGCTAGACATAGAGGGGACAAACAAAGACAGACAAAGTGATTAAGTCGATTACATCGACCCCAGTGCGTAACTGGTACTTAATTTATCGACCCCGAAGGATGAAAGGCAAAGTCGACCTCGGCGGAATTTGAACTCAGAACGTAAAGACAGACGAAATACCGCTAAGCATTTCGCCCGGCGTGCTAACGTTTCTGCTAGCTCACCGCCATAAACATATTGAATATTCTAGTGATACGAATAAATTCTTCAGCAGTTATTGCAAAATGCATTTCTTCTTAGGCCTTGTTGGTGTTCTTGGTTTAATTTTCATGATATTCTATCAGGGCATAATTGCATTGATATATTTTTTAAGGAAATGTATACAACAGCATTGTGTTTTTGAACTGTGAGCTGAAGTAATCGTCAACAATAGAGAGACCTTTGTATTTTAAATAAATGACATGCCAGTTTCTATAGCATGTATAATGTATATACAAACGTAGACTGGCACTAGCTGTAATATTGTTTCAGAGAAACATCTCAAAGAGACTTGTGTGTTAAAAATACAAGGCTTAGCTCAGAACGCCAGTGGATCGCCACACACACGTGTTTCGACTTAATTTGGTCTCCTCAATGACTAATACTTGGGCCAAACTGAAAATACTGCTTTCCATATAGAAATCTTGAACGAAACCCTATGTCTTTAATATCGCAAAACTCTTTCAGGAGTTTCTCTGAGATAAAATATTGCCTTTCTATGTTCGTATATACCCAGTGTTAATATTATCTCATGGCGTTCCAATCAACGGAACAGCCTGTTCGTGAAATTAACGTTAATTTCACGAGCAGGCTGTTCCGTTGATCAGATCAATTGGAACCCTTGTCGTCGTAAGACGTAACGTTGATGAGAGAACTTTTAAACCGGTGATTTCGAACAGAAATACTGTGCGATATTCGTTATGTTCGACAGGCACTTCGTTGTCACTCTCGTCGTCGCAAATGTTGCGAACCATTGATTGTCTCGTGTTAAACCCAGGCCTAAACAGGAGCGTAAGTGGGATGGACTTTCTCTTCCTTTTAAGAACATCGTGTACAATCATTCCAAGAACTTTGATGATATTCCTATTTCTATGTACGACATTGTCTTTCCTGAGTCTTCTAGTCTCCATCTTTAAGTATAACTTCTAAACACCTTACTTGGAATAATTATATTATACAACGTAATCGTTTCAAGTGAGGTAATGTGATTACACGATATAAATATTCCGGTGGATTTAATGGTTATATTAGATTTATTGCTAAATTAGTTATTATTAAGGTGGGTTTTCTATATCAAACTTTCCATTATCGTTAGTCAAAATGTATTCTTCATCTTCATAAGTATTTTATTCATCCTTGTACTGAATACTTTCGTCACGTTGGAACTGATAACCCTACTGTATTCTTCTTTTCTTTGATTGATTTCAAAAATGAATTTCTAAAATTATTACCTCCTCCTTAGCGAAGGCGGAGGTATTGTTTTCAGTCGTATTTGTTTGTTTGTCCGTGGACAAGATATCTCAAGAACCGCTGGATGGATTCGGATGAAACTTTCAGGGACGTTTCGCCTCGTGACTGGCATGAACTGATTAAATTTTGAGATCGATCCGGTACCGGACAAGGATTCTGAATCATTTTTCCGGTTTGAACAATGACTGAAATATCATTCGAGGGACATGTCTCTCGTGTCAGTTCCCAGCGCTTCCCTTTCCAGTCTCTGTTGCTGAAGAAAAGACAACCACTCCGAAATGAATGCATCCAACAGTCTAGTTAGGAAACACTGTGAGCCGACTCGGTATGTTTATACCGATTTATCTTCATGACAAAATACAGTAAATGGCTTACGGGTTCGAATACGCCTCAAGTATATTTGAACTGGTAACAAGTTTGTGTTCATAATGATAATGTTTAATCATGTTATAATCTAGCAATATGAACTTTAGGCTGGGTTCAAAACCCTTCATTTAATAAGAGTACTTAGTAATGACTGTATTTAGTAAGCCTTACTAAAGGTATTAGCTGTGTAATTAAAACAGTGTCGTGACCCCAGATTATCCCTAATGTCGACTGATGCCCTAC
>NC_142931.1:10246157-10258657 GCF_046866305.1 Octopus bimaculoides | reverse complement strand
GAAGGAGCCTTGGATCTAGGTTAGAAACCGGCTCTTTCTCTATTGACAAGAAATCTTGAAATAAAACTAAACCACACACACACACACACACACACACACACACAAACAAACACACGCACACATACACACACACAGACGCTCGCGCACACACACATACATGCATGTATATACACACATACATATATCCACACATACACACTTACACATACATATATCCAAACATACATACATACAAACATACACACATGCATATATACAAATAAAATAAAACATCTACGGACAAAGTTGACTATGCTGAGACCGATGGGTGAAACGAATATTGGTGGAACTTAAAAATGAAAACAGCCGCCAAGTTAAAACACATCCGGCCAAAACATTGTCTGTTGTAAGGGACCACAAAGAAACCTTATGTTCTGTTGTGGGAATCAGCTACCCTCTAGACACCTATGTTGTTAGAAAAATACAATGGAAAGAAGACATCTATGGACCATTGGAAAAGGGTTTGAAAATCCGGTACTCAAGATACACTTTCAGCTTCAAATCTATTATATTTGGAGCAACAGGATACATACCAACCCGTCTTGAGAAAAATATAGTTGAACTTGGACTCTTGGAGAGAGAACGCAAATCCTTAATTCAATACAAATAATCGCGATATCTGGGATCATAAAAATCTGTGAGACGTTCTTAAGATTTGGAGGATGATGGTTAAAACAAGACGCTTTCCTTAACAACCTTGCTTCAAAATAGGTGACCGATCAAAATTTATTCTAAACTAACAAAGGGAACAATAACATACATGTATATGTGGTGGATGCTGTCAAGGTTCCAGTGACTGAGCCTCGTTCCCATATTAGAAACTGACTTCTCGAATGGTGGAAAAAAATTTTTAATGAAACCAGACGACTCTACACATTTACTAATAAATCAAACAAAATGAGTTCTTGACATAATAATGGAGAAACAATGTAAAAGAGATGTAAAGATTCAATAAGATATTATTGGAACAAAGCTAAAATTGAAGTGAAATGATTTCTGTGGTAAAAATGCTTGTTAATCTCTATTGAGAGAAATAATAATAAACAACACATGAATTGCTTGGGGAATACAATAGATAGGAAACTGTGGATAACTACTGGAATGCGAGCGTTTAATGTATGGCGATTGCGGAGACGGTGGTAAGGATGGTTGACGGCATTTGTAGTAATTATGATGGTGGTGACGGAGGTAGTGGTGGTGGTGGTAGTGACGGAGGTGGTGGTGGTGGTCGTCGTCGTCGTCTCACTGTCGTCATAAAAGCGGCGAAGGTGGTGGTGGTGGTATTGAGTACATAAGATGAGGGTGGTGTTGGTGGTAGTTGTAGAGCTGGTGATGGTTGGGTGAGTGGGTGGTTGGTTATGGCGGTGATGGTAATATGTTGTTCTAGTTGTCAGTAGAGGCGTCGGCGGCAGTGGAAGTGGTGATGGTGATAGCCGGGATGATGATGACGGAGGTGGTGGTGGTGGGGGTGGTGGGGGGGGGGTCGTCGTCGTCGTCGTCCTTGTCATCGTCGTCTCACCATCGTCATAAAGGTGACGAAGGCGGTGGTGGTGGTGGTGGTGGTGAGTGTGTCATTGCAGTTCATTTTCCAAAACCAAAAGTAAAAAAAAAATCCAAAAGAATAAATAAAACAAATGAACAGTTAATTACAAGAGAAAAAGTTAGAGCAAAAACAAAAAAAACTCAGCTGATTACAATTTACAATTAAAAATTTTTAAAAGACCCTGAATTCTGATTAGCAAACGAAATCCAAATACACCATCATTGAACAATCTTTTACATGGAATCCCATTAAATTACACAACATTATTGTGTTGTCGGGGTTTGTGAATGACATCAATTTCTTTAGTTAATGGCGATCAACCCTGAGACAAAATTAAATTGAAGGAAACCGTTGACCTTTCCACGGTTGCGGATTAATAGATTAATCAGTATTAAGGACCTGACATCTTTTTATAAAATACCCACGGTTATCATTAATGGATTTTGGGAACTTTTGGTCCCCAAGTCTTTCCGGGTTATCTTCTAACCTTTTACTTTTTTTTTTTGTCTTTTGTTTTTTTTTGTTTCAGTTATTAGACTGCGGTCGTGCTGGTGCACCACCTTGAAGAATCGATTCCCAGTATTTTATTAAGCCTAGTACTTATTCTATCGGTCTCTTTTGTCGAACGGCTATATTACAGGGTCGTAAACAAACCAACACCGGTTGTCAAGAAGTAGTGAGAGACAAACAGACACATTCACACACACACACACACACACACACACACACACACACACACACACACACGACGGGCTTCTTTCAGTTTCCGTCTACCAAATCCACTCACAAGGCTTTGGTCGGCCCGTGGCTATTACAGAAGACACTTGTCCATAGTAGAAGACACTGCGTGTCTCGCAGTAGGGCTGAACCCGGAACCATGTGGTTGGGAAGCAAGCTTTTTAGATCACCTTGGACAACACACTCTAAATTAAACAAACATTAAATTTACTTCAATAATTAAATGAAACACAGGTTCCTGTACATTAGTGTTAATTAATGCGGATTATAAGAGGTTCCGGACCGTCAGTGTCCGGAAGGTCGGCATTGTACTATGTATTATGTAAACGGATAAGGATGTCGGAATGGATGTCTCCTACTGAAAAGAATGACGTAAGGTCTTCCATTATTTCGCTGAACTGAAGTACGTCCTACTCACTGAATTACAGTGAGGTATGGCTGAGTATCTCGTAAACTGAACGGAACGTAAATCTGCAGCAGAACCAGCTTGAAACAGACTGTCAAGGCTGGTATTTTAAATTACGGGTAGAATCCAGCCAAAATGCTTCTACACAATTTCCGTCTCCCCAATTCCACTCTGAAAGCAAGCTAAAGGTCTACAGGACTCATATTCTACCGTTTTTGCAATATGCCGGTGAGAAATGGAACGTTTATCGTTGTTTTATTCAGCTGAACTCTCATCGCAAAGCCTCGAATTCGATCGGGAGACAGAGCGTCCTTCCGTACAGTTTTCACGGGGGCTGTGTAGCCGTCCAACGACAAACCCTTAGAGACTAGGGTCTATCACACGGATGGAGTATTATAGGTTTAGAAATACCGCCCCGATGAGATGCTATGGTCGGACGTTTCCTTCGATGTTGAACCAGCTGCTTTATAGGGCAGTGAGGTTCCAACTTGAGCCGTTGTGATTCGCTAACTCCAGAGGTCAATGCCCGACCCCGGCCAAAAGCCGGGCTATCGGAAACGGTGTTGTGTGCCTCTTGAGCCAGCTCAGATGGAGTCCGGTAGGCTCCGGGCCCTTTTGCGATCCTCCACAGTGGACTGGTTTTTCAGGAGGTTGTGGTCCACCAGCACTAATACTTCCAGGCGAGTTGGTCACCGTTGATGGATGCACTTCCGAGATACGTAACACCGTCCACATTAAGATATTGGTAAATGCTGCAGCCTACGAAGGATGCTATCTGTGCTGTGCGATTGTAATGAGAATTCTATGGGACCAGCCTTAATGGAAAAAAAAAAGGTGGCGAAAAGGCCAATCTCTCGTCGCAGAATGCTATACATTTCAAAGCAAGCATGGCTGTGTGGTTGCTCACTATGTAACCACGTAGTTTCGGGTTTAGTCCCATTGTGCGGCATTTTTGGGTAAATGTCTTCTACTATGCGGGCGGACCAGTGCCATGTGGGTGTATTTGGTAGACAGAAACTGTGTAGAAGTCCATCGTGTGTGTGTGTGCATGTTTGTATGCATATATGTATACATGTGTGTTTGTGTTTGTGTCCGGCCCGCCACTACCGCTTGACAATTGGTGTAAGTTTGTTTACGTCCCCGTAAGCCTGCAATTCGGCAAAAGAGACCGACGTAATAAATACCAGACTCGAAAGTATAAGATAAAATACTGGAGTCGATTTTCTTCGACTTGAAACCGTTAAAGTCGTTGCCCCAGCTTGGCCGAACTCCAATAACTGAAACAAGTAAAAGATAAAAAGATATATATGTGTGTATGTGTTTGAGCGCGTGTACTTGTGCGTGCGCATGCGTACGTATGTAATAACCCTCGTTTTCAAGTAAGATTTACTCAACAACTCCATTATATTAAATTCTCAGTCATAAAACTTTCCCTCGATGCTATAAGTTCTCGCCTGTAACTATTAAAAACTGTCTCGACTCTACTAAACAAGCTGTCTCCACCTGAATTATGGTTTCCCTTTAGGCTGTTCTACTCTGTCCTTTCGTTTATATATGTTCGTTTCTATGGCTTTCTTTCTCTTTCCGTCCACCAGTTTTTTGTTTCTTACTCTATTTCTTCTCCTTTTTTTCTTTTATTTTTACATAATGTTCCACTTTTCCTCCCTCCTTATACCTCTCGCTTCATATCTCTATATGCGACTCTCTCTCTCTCTCTCTCTCTCTCTCTCTCTCTCTCTCTCTCTCTCTCTCTCTCTCTCTCTCTCTAATACTAATGCTGTTTTGTTCTCTTCATCATCACTGCATTCAAACGTTCTCAGCCTTTTGTCTTTGGCTCACCTGACAGGCCTCTTAATACGTCTCACCTGTCAGTTAACATCCACTCATTTCTTTTGAGAAGACCTCAAGAAAAAATTAATTTTTTTTAAAGCAGTGAGAATAAGAAAAGAAGGGAAAAATATTTTTATAAAGTTGAATCTAATAATAATAATAATAATAATAATAATAATAATAATAATGATGATGATGATGATGATGATGATGATGATGATGATGATGATGATGGTGATAATAATAATGATGATGATGATGATGAAAAGAAACATAACAAGTAACTGCAGAATATGTGGCGATGGATAAGAAACAATAAACCGTATTATCTCTGGCTGCCCAGTCCTGGCTAAGAAGGAATATATTCACAGACACGACAGAGCTGGGACCTATATACACTGGAAGCTATGCCAACACTATGGAATAACAACAGAAAAAAGATGGTATAAACACACGCCAGAAAAGGTCACAGAAAACGAGAAAGCAACCATACTCTGGGATATGCCAATACACACAGATAGAGAAATTAAGGCAAATAGACCAGATATAGTTGTCAAAGATCATGAAGAAAAAAAATGCTTTCTAATTGATGTATCAATACCAGCAGATGACAATGTTTCTCTAAAAGAAATGGAGAAACTTTCAAAATACAAAGACCTGGAAATAGAGGTAACTCGAATGTGGAATCTAAAAACAGAAACAATTCCTATCATAGTAGGTGCATTAGGTATAATAAAAAAATATTCAGAAAAAAAAACATAACAAAAACACCAGGACTTACAAATATATATAACATACAGAAAATTGCACTACTGGACACTGCACACACTCTACGCAAAACACTTTCAATACAGTAACCATAAGAGCACCACAGCAAACCACAGCACATACCCAAGGCGCACAGAGCTGCGCTCGGTAGTGAAGTGAAAGCACGTTATAAAAATAAAACTACTGAATAATAATAATAATAATAATATTTCTCCTGTGATTTCAAACTGTGATGTCAATGTGGAATCCGAATCTCCAATTATGCCACTCTAATAGAAGTAGTGACCACAAAAAATATTAATATCAACTGCGGCATTTTCCAAAGTGACTCACTTCCACCTTTAATAGTTTGCATAGCTCTAATACCCCTTACAAGTGAACTTAACAGAACAGGGTATGGATATAAAATTGGCGACAAGAAAATATATTTTATATGGATGACTTTGGCAAAGACGATGATGAGCGTGAAGGATTATTACGTACTGTGAAAGCATTCAGTGATGACATTGGGATGGAATTTGGTCTTGATAAATGTGCCATGGCCACTTTCTAGAAAGGGGAAACTGCAGACATGACATTCAGTGGTGTGGGATGTTGACACAGTCATAAAAGAACTCGAACAGGAACAAACTTACAAATGCCTCGGAATAAATGAGGGTTCTGACATTCAACATGCAAGTATGAAAGAAAATATCAGGAAGGAGTGTTACAGCAGAGTTCGAGCAGTCCTAAAATCGGAGTTAAATGCACGTAACAAGATTGTTAGCTATAAATTCCTTAGCAGTTCCGGTTGTTATTTACAGTTTCAATGTGTTGAACTGGAATATGAGCGAAATAAAGAAGATTGACAGGAAAATCCGTAAGCTACTGACTTGAAATAAGATGCACCACCCAAAGGCAGATGCAGATCGATTTTTACCTACCCAGAGTTCAAGGGGGTCGAGGTTTGAAACAATTTGAAATCTCCTACAAAACCATCACAATTGGACTGGCAAAATATCTTGAAACATCTAACGATTGGATGCTAAAGCTCGTTGAAAACCACGAAAGACGTAAGAAGCTTTATTCTGTTATGAAGGAGAGCAAAAAAGTTTCAAGTGAGGTTATGCATAATACCCAGGTTGAACAGCATGAGGGAAGAGCAGCAACTGTAGTTGCAAGAAGGTGAAATAAATAGCAAATCAAAATGCGTTTGAACAATTGACTGATAGGTGGGAACAAGAACCTCTGCATGGCAAATATGTGGCTCGTAACAAACAAGCAGATGTAGACCAGAAGCACACCCGTCAGTGGCTACGGAGCTCAAAGTTAAAGGCAGGGAATGAAAGCTTTATCTTGGCTGCTCAAGATCGGAGCTTATTGACCCGGAACTATCAAGCCAATGTAATGAAAAACGGAGTAGACCCAAAGAGCCGATACTGCAACGATGGGGTAGAAACAGTGGACCGCCTAATCTCTGGATGAAAGGTTTTAACACCTGTAGAGTATGAATCAAGACATGACAGAGTTGGCCAATATCTACACTGGATGTGTTGGCATTATAAAATCAAAACTGCTGACAAATGGCACAAGCACCACACTGAGGCTGTAACTGAGGGAGAAAATGTAACTATTCTTTGGGACTTCCCAGTATGTATAGACCGGACCAGAATATCGTTACTTTTCCAGTCTACTGCATAACTTTACTTGGTACATGCTCAAACCAATTCTCTGTTACTTCATATTGATATTTACGGCATAAGAGCCAATGAAGATACACACACTTTATCGTGGAGGTGCTTGTATTCTTTTTGTGCAAGGATCTCGCATCCATTTACCAAGAGGGTCGCATTTTCCACACTCTTTCCACAGAGTCTGCATTTCTGAATTAGTAGCGAGAGCCTGGTCTTGTGCAGCAATGACCAGGCTTTCGGTGGTTCGCTTCAAATCACCTCGCTCAAGCCACGCCCACGATGCTGTATTATCCTTAACGTCACGTGTATTCCTTTTAAACTGTCCATGCATTCTCATTTGAAGAAGGTCTTCTTTTCTCTTCTCCTCAGCTCTTTGGTTAAACTCTTCCTTGCCCATAATTTCATCTGCACTTACACCCATATCTTTCGCAGCATATTGCAGCAGGTCTTCATCACTATTTATCAAATACTCGGCAAGCGTTCTCCTTTCACTCCTTATACAATGATCTATACTAATTAGTCCTCTGCCACCATTCTTTCTTTTCATATAGTCAGTTTACGTTTGCTTTAGGGTGTAGCACCCCATGTGGCGTCATCAACTTTCTCGTCCTTCTGTCCAGTGTTGATATTTCCTCCTTAGTCCATTTGAGGGTGGACGCACTATATCTGACCACTGCCACTGCCCAGATATTCATTGCGGTAATGGTAATCAAACTTTTGGCATTCAGGTTGGATTTCAATATCATCTTCCCCCTTTTTTGATACGCCTCGCTGACCTTGACTTTTATTTCACTGTGTAAAATGTCATCCAGCTCCAAAATACCTAAATGTCTATACCCACTACCGTCGGGCTCACCCATGGTCTCTCCTGATGGTAACCGCAATCCTCTGCAGGCTGCTTTCTTCCCTCTTTTCATATTGAGTTCTGAGCATTTGGTGATCCCAAATTCCATATCGACATCCTTACCATATTTCTGGGCTATTTTAGTTAAGAAATCTCTCTGTTTTTCAGATTTTCCAAGCAACTACAAGTCATCCATAAACAGAAGATGGTTCAACGATAGGCCTTTCTTCCCACATCGGTAACCCATCTTAACTTACCGAAGTGTCACTGTTATGGGTTTTTGTGCAATTACGAAAAGTAACGGAGAAAACGAGTCACCTTGGAAAATTTCCCTTTTAATATTAACTTCTCCAAGGAATACATTACTTGAGTACAATTTGGTTTTCCACTCTATCATGAAAATTTGTGATGTTGTCAGCAACACCAAACATTTGCAGGCATTCAACGATCCAAGAATGAGGCATCATATCATATGCCTTCTGAAAGTCAATCCAAGCCATAGACATGATTGTATGATGTTTTTTACAATTTCTCAAAACTGTTTTTTCGATGACAATGTGATCCTTGGTACCCTGAAAACTCTTCCTACATGCTTGGCGCGTTTCTTCAGATTCTTTATGTTCTGAATTGACCCCCACCCCCACCCCCACTCCCGCTGAGGTCAACTTTGCCTTCTTCCTTTCGAGATCGATAAAATAAGGTCCCAGTCAATTACTGGAGTCGCTGTAATCGATTGACATTCTACACCCCCACCCCAAAGTATTACTGGCTTTGTGCCACACCTTGAAACAATTACAATCATTAATGATGTAGTTGTTGTTTGTGTTATTGTCTTTCTTGCTGTCGTTGTTGTTGCTGCTGCTGCTGCTGCTGCTACTGCTGCTTCTACTGCTGCTGCTGCTGCTGCTGTTGTTGTTGTTGTTGTTGAACAGAACGTGGATCTCTAAAATTGTCGTCTGATAAAAAAAAATGGAGGAAAATAAAGGCAGCTCATTGCGAGAGTAAGTTCTGAAAGAGAGAAAGAGAAAAGGAGAGAAGCGAGTGAGTGGAGAGAGAGAGAGAGAGAGTGAGAGAGAGAGAGAGAGAGAGAGAGAGAAGCAAAGAGATGATGGGAAATAAGTGAGAGGAGAGATGGATTAAGTGAATTGCAAGTGTGTATAAGAGAACAAATTTGATTGGTTGAATCATTAATAGGCGGAAACATAAGATAATTGAAACGAGAGATAAATGAGGGCGTGCGGAAAACGTTTTAAAAGGATTAGGATAGTAAATTCTTGGGGATTGTAAGACAAAACTGTGCCGTATTTGGGCGACAGGAATTCTTGAAATGTCTTCAGTAATATAATAAGCGAGAGGGCGAGAAATTTTATAGGTTTAATATTTTTTATTTATTTACAAACTCTGTAACCTTTAATTGAGTTAGAGGAAGAAATAATCGCTTGGATTATAATATGGATTATAACGGAGAGCGTCGCCTTATCCTTCAGAGCAAACCGAGTGGCCAGCCAGACAACCGAGCAACAAGACCGATTCAACTGACCAACGAAATGGGACATCAGTTGATAAATAAACCATGTTTACATAGAGTAAATAGGTTTGACTGTATGGTTAAGAAGTTAGGTTCTGTCCCACTGCAAGGCCCCTTGGGTTCGTGTCTTCTATTACAGACCCGGACCGACCAATGGCTTGTTGAGTGAATTTAGTGGCGTAAAGTGCGCTAACGCCCGGGGTATATAGACAGACAAACAGGCAGACAGACAAACAGGCAGACAGACAAACAGGTAGACAGACAAACAGGCAGACAGACACACACAGACAGGCAGACAGACTGAAAAAAGGCAAATAGATAGATAGATAGATAGATAGATAGATAGATAGATAGATAGATAATATGGCTGTCGACTGATTAATCGGGTATGACTCTTCTCGACTCTAGATATATGAGCAGATCTATATATGCAAATATATACGTGAGAAGACATACGTAAAACAAACATACGAATCTTCGTGTATACATGCATACATACATACATACATGCATAAATACAAGCATGCGTACATACATATATACAAAAATACCTTGTGGTTGATGTTGGATCTAGGTTAGAAACCGGTCCTTCCTGTCTTGGCAAGAAATATTGAAACAAAACTGAATAATGGCATACATGTATACATACAAACATATATACGCACATAAATATATACACATACATACATAGACTAAAACACACGCATATATTAAGGCGGCGAGCTGGCAGAAACGTTAGCAAATCGGGCGAAATGCTAAGCAGTATTTCATCTGCCGTTACGTTCTGAGTTCAAATTCCGACGAGGTCGACTTTACCTTTCATCCTTTCGGGGTCGATAAATTAAGTACCAGTTAAGCACTGGGATCGATGTAATCGACTTAATCCCTTTGTCTGTCCTTGTTTGTCCCCTCTATGTTTAGCCCCTTGTGGGCAATAAAGAAATAACACACATATATATGTACATGGTTAGTGATAGAAATAGAGATAGTCTATCTCTATAGACTATCTCTTATCATAGCAATTTTAACAGTAAATATTCAGCCTCATATTAACAGCGAGTTTGTGTTGTTAGTTTTTAACTGATTTGGTACCTATGTGTGTGTATGTATGTATATGTGTCTTTGTGTTTGGCCCCACTACGTCTGTTTGACAACCGGTGGTTTACCTATCCGTGACTTAGCAGTCCATTAAATAACCAGCTCATAGAGTAAGACCCGACTTTTTTGACAAAACAAGTAAATATTGGGGTCAGTTTGAACGAGTGAACTTTTCGAGGCGGTGCCCCAGCATGGCCTCAGTTCAATAGGTGAAATAATAAATATAAAAGATAAAAGAAGAGTAAAGCTAAAGTTGACACATTTAAAGCCGTGAACATTAAATATGTCAGCTGAAATAATTACGCGGGGAGGAAACAAAAATGTTAGTCAATAATTATTATTTCTACAATAAACACAAGGTCTGAAATTTGGGGGAAGGGGCCAGTCGGTTACATCGACCCAAATGCTCAACTGATACTTATTTAATTGATCCAAGGAAGAATTTGAACTCAGGGCGTAAAGCCGGAAGTAATGCCGCCGAACATTTTGTCCGGCGTACGAATGATAATGTGTCAGAAATCTCAAGAATCAAGAATTTTCCAAAATTAACATCTCACCAAGGAGATAAAAGGGCAGTTGTGGTCAGTCTCCAGCGTGACAGTTGACCAATCTTATTTCTAGACTTATACAAAAAAAAGACAAGAAAAAAAAAACAGTTGCAGGACTTTTATGGCCGGAGTAATTTGCATAATCTGAATAAGAACCGAAGGAAAATAACTCAGAATGTTCAGTGGTATGCATTTAAACGCATAAATAAATACAGACAAATCAAATAATATTCAACATAAGTTTTTTATTTATGAAAATTATCTCCGCCTCCAAATGATGCATTACGTTTACGAAACGGCAATTAAGACTAGCTCCACTTGAGAAGAGATGGTCTCAAAAATCAAGAATTTAGACACGGATGGGTATCTCTTAATTAATTGGCTGCATTAATCTTTAAAGGCTTTGATGTCACTCAAAGAGTGTACCATGGATAATCTAAGCTAGTTGAAATCGGTGATTTGCTGAACGAGGTACCTTCATCTCTCTTGGAGAATTTATGGTTAGTCACATTAGCTATTCCTTACTGCTTTTTTGGCAGTAAGGAATAGCTTTCAGTCTATTTACTTCTTGCTCAAAATGTAAAGTTAATTACATTAGGGACACAGAATTTGATGTGCGCGTGTGTAATCTTCATTAGTTTAGAGTAATTATCTGCTTTATGGCTTCCAAGAAAATTTCTTGCAAACAGAATGGACGAAGAACATGTATCTACCTCAGCCATCGTTCATTGAATCTTGAAAATGTGGGTCTTTCATGAGTCTCTTGCTTTGTGGTCCGTTGAAAATACCTGCCTTCATCTTCTTCATGCGTAGAGTTGGAAATTTTCTGCATATATAGTCAAAGCAGTTCCTTCTTGGTTCAAACCCTTCACAAATCAGATATAATATCCCATATCAGATATAAAGATACGTGTTCTTAAATTTCTCATTAATAAACCCATTTTATTTCATAGAATGTACTTTTTAATTTCAGTCGTAAAATTTATTCACAAGATTACAATTCAATAATCATAAGTTAACACTTTGCTTTATAGTTTTAACAGATCGTTGTTTCTTTTATTTATTTATTTATTTATTTATTTATTTATTTATTTATTTATTTTAAGTAGATTTATACTGAGAGCTAAAAATACATACTTCAGAAATGAATTATTTATATTACGTATCAACAAATATTACTTATTAATACGGTGGAGGCGCAATGGCCCAGTGGTTAGGGAAGTGGACTCGAGGTGGTAGGATCGCGGTTTCGATTCCCAGACCGGGAGTTGTGAGTGCTTATTGAGCGAAAGCACCTAAAGCTCCACGAGGCTGCGGCAGAGGGTGGTGGTGAACCCTGCTGTTCTCTTTCTCTCACTCTTTCTTCTTCTTTCTGTTGTACCTGAATTTCAAAGGGCCAGCCTTGTAACACTCTGTCTCACGCTGAATCTCCCCGAGAACTACGTTAAGGGTAAACGTGTCTGTGGAGTGCTCAGCCACTTGCAC
>NC_142931.1:10203657-10236157 GCF_046866305.1 Octopus bimaculoides | reverse complement strand
ACGATGACGATGATGATGATGATGATGGTGGTGGTGGTGGTGATGATGATGATGATGGGGAGGAGGAGAAGGAGGAGGAGGAGAAGGAGGAGGAGAAGGAGGAGAAGGAGGAGGAGAAGGAGGAGAAGGAGGAGGAGAAGGAAGAGGAGGGGGAGGAAATGATTAAGGGGAGATAAATATTGTAAACGCAGAATAAGTAAAAGGATAAATTAAAGGCTTAATAAGAAATAATATAGATGGTGCAGGAGTAGCTGTGTGGTAAGAGGTTTGCTTCCCAAACACATGGTTCTGGGTTCAGTCTCACTACGTGACACGTTAAGCATCCTCTTCTACATCCTCGGGCCGACCAAAGCCTTGTATGTGGATTTGGTAGACGGAAACTGAAAGAAGCCTGTCATATATATGTGTGTGTGTGTGTGTTTGTTTGTCTCCCACCATTTGACAACTATAACTTAGCGGTTCCGCGAAAAGAGACTCAGAGAATTAGTACCGGGTTTATTGATAAGAGTTATTTAACTAAAAATTCTAGAAGACGGTATCCCAGCATGGCCACAGTCGAATGACCGCAACAAGCAAAAGAGAAATCAAATCAAGAAAGATTTTATGAGATCAATTCAACAAGTTCCAGAACATTCCAGACATATCATTCAAGGGTCTTATGATTGGAAAGTGATTATGTGGAGGCTAATTAAAAGTGGTTTAATTAGGTTGGAATAAGCGTCACGGTGAAATATTTTGGTCGGGAATGGGGTCCAGTCGATTAGATCGACTCCAGTACGCAACTGGTACTTAATTTATTGACCTCGAAAGGATGAGAAGCAAAATCGACCTCGATTCTTTTCTACTCTAGGGCACAAAGCCCGAAATTTTGTGGGGAGGGGAGCCAAGTCAATTAGATCGATCCCAGTACGCAACTGGAACTTAATTTATCGACCCGAAACGAACGTAAAACAGACGAAATACCGCTAAGCATTTTGCCCAGCGTGCTGACGTTTCTTATTTCTTTACTGCCAACAAGGGGCTAACACAGAGGGGACAAACGGATTAAGTCGATTACATTGACCCCAGTGCGTAACTGGTACTTAATCTATCGACCCCGAAAGGATGAAAGGCAAAGTCGACCTCGGTGGAATTTGAACTCAGAACGTAATGGCAGACGAAATACAGCTAAGCATTTCGCCCGGCGTGCTAACGTTTCTGCCAGCTCGGCGCCCTGTCACAGTGAAATATTGAAGCGAACCAGCAGCAACTAAGACAAGCGGTGGTTCGTATCAGTAAATACCAAATATTAACAAAGCGGAACAAGTTATTTCCCTGGCATGTAGAGGATAAGTCTAGCGAAGAATATTTCATCCATCGGTGATGAGTGATGAGTAAATATTTTGTCGATAATCAAGCATGAATTCTATGTGATGTGCAAGACTTCACTTTCTCAAGGAGTGATTAACATTCCAATTGTACACTGCTATAGGCGTTGTCAGTCGAGGATAACCATTCACCTGCATGCATACATACATGCATACATACACGCATGCATGTATGCATGCATGGGCGCAGGTCTGACCGTGTGGTAAAAAGCTTGCTTCCTAACACGGACATAAACGCACACGTGTGTCTGCATGTATAGATATATGGGAGACCCCCCTTCGGTCATGAATGACCATGGAATTGCACCTAGAAAGTTACCCTCCCAGGCACAAGTCCAGGCAAGGTTTTTTGTGGGAGGCCAGCAGTCGCCCATGCATACCGGCCTCCCCTCTCCACACCACTGATGTTATCCAAGGGAAAGGCAAAGGGGCCGATACAGCTTGGCACCAGTGATGTCGCAACTCATTTCTACAGCAACGTGAAATAAAGTGTCTTGCTCAAGAACACAACACGCAGCCCGGCCCGGGAATCGAACTCGCAACCTCGCGAGTATGGTATTTGATATACACTTATTCGCCTTTATTGTTCAAATACACGCCACTGGCCACACTGAGTTATTTTCCTTTGTTAATTTTTGCTTAGATTACGTGTATACAGTAGCTGTCTTTTGCGGTTTTCACATCCCGGCACACAGCATGCTAAGCGACTGCATAAATTACAGTAGTGAATGGAGTTAATTTATCTATATCCTTTCTACTATAAGCACAAGGCCTGAGATTTGGTGGATTTCGACACCAGTGCTCAACTAGTTCGTATTTTATCCGCCCTGAAAGGATGAAAAGCAAAGTCGAACTCAACAGAATTTGAACTCAGAGCATAAAGACAGAAGAAATACCACTAAGTATATATTATATCAAAAAAGATAATTGCTTTTGTTTGTTTTGCTTCGTTTTATGTTTTTTCGATCTGCATTCCCGCAGTGACGATCTGTAAAGGCTAAATACCCTTTAACACAAACACTTAAATAGATAATCCGTTTTTCAATTGATTCGCTTTAAAATTATGGCAAATGCTACTTAATCAACTCGCTATCACAAACTCCTACATTTGATTATTTTTCTTATTATCATTTTTTATAACATAAAAGATCGATAAATGGAAACGAATTTAAACAGAAAAATAAGTAGCTAAATATCACCACACAAACTAGCTATCCGTGTACCATACTAAATGCATATACATTGTTGATAGAGTAGTTACTGCAGTATTTGTCCTGCGAAAACATCTCTTATGGACATAGGCACGGGAGAAGCTGTGTGATAAATAGTTTCCTTCTCATCCACAAGGTTCCGGGTTCAGTCTCACTGCGTGACACCTTGGGCAAGTGTCTTCTACTGTAGCCTCAGGCTGACCAAAGACTTTGTGAGTGGATTTGGTTGAAAGAAACTAAAATAAGGCGGCGAGCTGGCAGAGTGGTTAGCACACCGGGCGAAATGCTTAGGGGTATTTCGTCAGTCTTTACGTTCTGAGTTCAAGTTCCGCCGAGGCCGACTTTGCCTTTCATC
The DNA here is from genome assembly GCF_046866305.1 of Octopus bimaculoides. Lineage (NCBI taxonomy): Eukaryota > Metazoa > Mollusca > Cephalopoda > Octopoda > Octopodidae > Octopus > Octopus bimaculoides. The sequence goes on along the minus strand of NC_142931.1, from coordinate 10,233,224 downwards.
CTTTCGGGGTCGATTAAATAAGTACCAGTTACGCACGCACTGGGGTCGACGTAATCGACTTGATCCGTTTGTCTGTCCTTGTTTGTCCCCTCTATGTTTAACCCCTTGTGGGCAGTAAAGAAATAAGAAACTAAAAGAAGCGCGTCGTGTGCGTGTGTGTGTGCGTGTGCGTGTGCGTGTACGTGCGCGTGTACGTGCGTGCGTGCGTGCGTGTGTCCTCCACCACCGCTTGACAACCTGTGTTGGTGTGTATACGTCCACATAACTTGGCTTTAAAAGACCAGGTTTTAAAAACAAAGTACTGAGGTCGATTCATTCAACTAAAATCCTTCAAGGCTATGCTCCAGCATGGCCGCAGTCCAATGACTGAAGCAAGTAGAAGATAAAAGAAAATATACTGTGTTAAAGAACACAATAAACATCTGAGCGAGATGAAAAATTGCCCTCGCAGTGGCCAGCGAGAACGTTAGATGCATTTCTGCCTTTTTGGTCGTCGTCAATGGGACACAGTCGCAATCGGCTTCAATGGGAATTTGTCGCCAACCGATATAGGAAACGGTGAGTATAGTATTCACTGATGTTGTGAATAGCCCCTCGGCTGAATTAAAATCTGAATCTCGATGGTATATTTCCAAATTTAAAGGAATAATACATGTCTGAAAACACGTTATTTTTTCTCTTTCTTCCTTTCTTTCTTTCTTTCTTTCTTGTCTTTTTATTCATTTATTTATTGAAACGTGAAATGAGGAGATAAAGTCTTGAGCACTTAATGTTAACTGGAAAAGCGAAAGAACAAACTAGGCAAAACAGAAAGAGAGAAAGAGAAAGAGAGAGAAAGAGAAAGAGAGAGAAAGAGAAAGAGAGAGAAAGAGAGAAAAAGAGAAAGAGAGAGAAAGAGAAAGAGAGAGAAAGAGAAAGAGAGAGAAAGAGAAAGAGAGAGAAAGAGAAAGAGAGAGAAGAGAGTCAGACAGGCAGACACATAGACAGACAGAAACAGTGAGAAGAAGAAAGAAAGAATGAAAGGATGAAAGAAAGAGAAAGAGAGAAATGGAGAAGTGGAGTTACTCAATGGCCTTGCCGGCTGGTTGCATTATGGGCGACCCAATAACGTGCTGATTGGAGTGAGGGACAGTGGAGGGTGTGGGGGTCGAGTCTCTCCGCAAGAAGGACAAAAACAACAAGGAGAACAAGCAGAAGCAGCTGATTAAGATTGGAGTGTATAATTAGAGCAAGGAAAAGAAACTGTAAATCATAATTTAGGTTATATGGAGGTGGTTGTGGTGGAGGAGGAGGAGGAGGAGGAGGAGGAGGAGGAGGAGAAGAAGAAGAAGAAGAAGAAGAAGAAGAAGAAGAAGAAGAAGAAGAAGAAGAAGATCGTACATTGGGATGTTAACTGAGTGAGTTGGTTCTAAGTATCAGCAAAATAGTATAAAGATGAACCAGAACCAGAGGCTGTGGTAGACTATAAGAAGTACAGAATTTTATGGGACTCCCATTAAGACTGAAGCAAGAACAGACATGATTATCACATCACATTTTGTGGTGGTGGTGGTGGTTGTGGGAGGAGGAGGAGTGCGTTCTTTTATTGGCCACAAGGCAAATCTGCATCAGAAAAATAACAAATAAGAGTCAATGGGTGGAGTAAATGGATTGACGTTAAGAATGATGGGGAGATCAGTTGTAACAATAAAACCACTTTAGTTGATAAATAATTAATAAAACTAACAGTAAGGAAAAAAGAACTAATAGTACAGAGCACAAGAAAGGTAAGAAAAAGTTCCTCAATATGGGAGACCAACCACAGAGAATGACACATGAGAGCAACTGACACATCTCAGCGAATTCCCTCAACTTAATTTGTCACCTTGTTTAAGGCTATCACCCGTAACCTTGGGTACCATTGGTGGACTCCACTCGGTTGCATGCATTTGAATCAGATCTCTCATCTAAAGTGACTTTCCCTTTCACCCGCCCATTGGTATTTTAGAGGCCCTGTAAAGGTTCATGGACACTGTCTTCTTTTCTGACTAAAAAAAAGATGAAGGTTAGTGTTTTCTAGTTCTTGCTGCCAACTTACAACCACATACTTAATGTGGTTCCATTCGGACATGCCGGTTTCGCCATTTTTATCCACCCTTAATAAAGTTCAATAGCGTAGCACCTTTGTTTCTAGTCTCAACTTCCTTCTCGTGTAATACAGGAAGGAGTTCGTGAGAGTTTGGCCTGATGGGAAATGGTGAATCTTTGAATCTTTCAACCGCATCCACCATACAAGTTCCTTCACATTAGCCACCAGACAAAGGAAGAACTTCCCATTGTTCCGTGCAAGATAGATTCAGTTGAGAACCGAACCCGTCCCGCGCATTATAACAGCTGTTTGACATCAGCAAATGCACGGACACCGAACGAATGCGTACCTGGCAGTTTCGTCAACATGTGACCAGGTTCTGTTGCTGGCGGCTCCAACACCACTACGCCTGTAGAGATAATCCCCAACAGCAAACCTCTGCACCTCACTACAGCAGTACCTCGTATAGACATTTGGAAATTGTCCAGACTCACTCCCAAACCGTCCTCGTTTATATCCACCACTAAACCTTGACTTTCTGCTAACGATATACTTTAGTTGATAGAGTGTAGCGAGCGTTTAGCAATATTCCAGAACCAAAGGTTTCACCTTGATTTGCACTTGAGCCCGGACAACAGCTAATTAAAGAGATGAGCTGCAGGAACGAACAGTGACCGCAACTGTTCAAAGACTTCGCCGTCAAGGAATGTCTAGATATTTCAGCTTCAGTTCCTACCTGTACATCATCAGCTACGGCATCCCGAGAACCTCTTGTATCTTTCGATCAAAGACGCTCCAGCTGTGGCTATCCCGTATTTTTCTATTCTGTCTCTCTCTCTCTCTCTCTCTCTCTCTCTCTCTCTCTCTCTCTCTCTCTCTCTCTCTCTCTCTCTCTCTCCCTCTATCTATCTCTCTCTCTCTTTCTTTCTCTCTCTCTCTCTCTCTTCTCTCTTTTACTTGTTTCAGTTATTTGACTGCGGCCATGCTGGAGCACCGCCTTTTAGTCGAGTAAATCGACCCCAGGACTTATTCTTTGTAAGCCTAGTACTTATTCTATCGGTCTCTTTTGCCGAACCGCTATGTTACGGAGACGTAAACACACCAGCATCGGTTGTCAAGCGATGTTAGGGGGACAAACACAGACACACAAACATATACACACACATACATACATACATATATATATATATATATATATATATATATATATATATATATATATATATATATATATATACATATATATACGACGGGCTTCTTTCAGTTTCCATCTACCAAATGCACTCACAAGGCTTTGCTCGGCCCGAGGCTATAGTAGAAGACACTTGCCCAAGGTGCCACACAATGGGACTGAACCCGGAATCATGTGGTTGGTAAGCAAGCTACTTACCACACAGCCACTCCTGCGCCATTTTCTTTATTTTTTTCAGACAAGTTATAGCTAGGGTTACGTTATCTTACATGCATCTTCTTCATTTCTAAAGACATCATGGTGTGATTAAAAAAATCGGCTGCTATTTCTCGCAGGAGCGACTATAAATAGAAATGTGTTACATGTGAAACCATCAAACAGAGGATATATATAAGTAATTTCAATTATTAGGATAAATAAAGGCTAGTTACGTATAATTTCGACTAAAAACGAGGAAAGAAAGAAAATATCTGGACTAAATTTGACCGATTTCATTCTTTGCTGATGTCATTTAACCAATCTCTATCAAAACTATGGTGACAGTATATAATTTATGACCTATTATTTCACTAAAAACTCAACTCTATAACTAAATGTTATATTCTGCCTCAGGCTACGGTCTTGGCCGCCATTACTTAGTCATGTGATTAAAATATATGTCTTCTTGTCTTTCATTTTATTTTGTTATTTTTCTGGCGGAATTTCTTTAATATTTTGCCACTTGGTTCCTCCCACATTCTCTTTACTCTTTACTCTTTATCTCTCTGTCCTTATCTCTCTAATCTCTTTCTCTCTCTTTCTCTCTCTCTCTCTCTCTCTCTCTCTCTCTCTACTTAGCCCTATTTCTTTTTCTCTTCCTTAATCACATTCTCATTTACTGCCCCCACCTATTCCTTTCTCATTTCTCACCTTTTTTATCCTAGCCTTCTCTTTTTCTCTCTCCTCTCTCTCCCTCTCTTTCTCTCTCTCTCTCTCTCTCTCATCTATCCTCTCTTTTTTTCTCTTTTCTCCTCAGTCTCTTTCCTCTTCTTTCCTCTTTCTTTTCGCTTTCTATTTCTATTCATTATTCCCTCTCTCCCTTCTCTCTCTTCTCTCTCTCTCTCTCTTTCTCTCTCTTTCTCTCATCTCTTCTCCTTTCGCTTCTCTTCCTCTCAGCCTCCTTTCCTCTCGTCTTCCATCTTTTCTCCTCCTCCTAATCCCCCTTTCATCTCTCCCCCTTCCAACTCCTCCTCCCCTGTCTCCACCTCTTCCTCTTCCTCTTCATTTTATCACAATATGACATATCACCAAACCCCGTCACACCTCTCACAATAACGCGCCTCTACGTGGTTGACTGACCTACTAGAAATAGTGACCAACTCACTCACGAATCGCACAACCAATACATATGCTTCTAAGGCCTGCTTGGACACGGTTGACCTGGTGTTAAACAAAATCCACAACAGCAACAAACCCCTTCGTCCCTCACAGTAGAATTTCGTCTATGGTTATTTCTTCACTCTACAATATACGGTGGTGGTGGTGGTGGTGCCACTAGTAGTAGTAGTAGTAGTAGTAGTAGTAGTAGTAGTAGTAGTAGTAGCAGCAGCAGCAGTAGTAGTAGTAGTAGTAGTAGTAGTAGTAGTAGTGGCGGTGGTGGCAGTAGTAAGCAGCAGCAACAGTAGTTGTTTTTGTTGTTTCCCCCTTGTCAGTTTCACCACATGAGTATTGCTATATAAAGTATGGCATACTCATTATGTTTATATGGTAATACAAACACGTTTATGCGTGTATGCATATATATACACATGCATACACACACACACACACACACACACACACACATATATATATATATATATATATATATATATATATATATATATGTGTGTGTGTGTGTGTGTAAAGAAAGAATAAGATAAAGAGACCAATGGCAAAGGTGGAATTATATTTTATGTATAAAGTCTTACAGCTGTTTCAGGGCTGTAAGACTTTATACATAAAATATAATTCCACCTTTGTCATTGGTCTCTTTATCTTATTCTTTCTTTACATATACACACGCTAATACAGACCCATGTTATATTCCCCACTCATGTTGCAACCACGTCAGGGGCAAAACTAGCCGGTATACAGCACTTACTCGGTATTACCTGTATCCTTAGGGTTTGGTTGACTTCAATACCCCTCATAACCTTGATATATATATATATATATATATATATATATATATATATATATATATATATATATATATATATATATTCTTTTTTATTTGTTTCATTCATTTGACTGCGGCATGCTGGAGCATCGCCTTTAGTCGAACAAATCGACACATATACACACGCACACCCATACACACACATATATAGTTGAAATTTACAGAAAGACAAAAGACGAAAACAGGTTTATAGACAACAAACAGGTATATTGGTTTGATGCTCGGGAAAGTGGGGAAGTCTTTTACATTCCGAGCCTACGCTCTTCAACAGAAAGGAACACGAGGAAACGACGGGCTCCTTTCAGCTTCCATCTACCAAATCCACTCACAAGGCTTTGGTTGGCTTGTGGCTATGGTAGAAAACACTTTCCCAAGTTGCCACACAGTGGGACTGAACCCGGAACTATGTGGTCGGTACGCAAGCTACTTACCACACAGCCACTCCTGCGCCTATATATATATTATATGGAGGACGACGAGCTGGCAGAATCGTTAGCACGCCGTGCAAAATGCTTAGCGGTTCTGCCGCTACGTTCTGAGTCCAAATCCCGCCGAGGTCGACTTTGCCCATTTCATCCTTTCGGGGTCGATTAAATAAGTACCAGTTACACACTGGGGTTGATGTAATCGATTTAATCCCTTTGTCTGTCCTTGTTTGTCCCCTCTATGTTTAGCCCCTTGTGGGCAATAAAAAAATAAATAAATATATACAGGGTGATTCAAAAGTTACCATACATAAGAACAATTTATTTCTTTTATAAGAAACGTTTTTTTTTTATTTAACTGTTTCTTATAAGAAAATAAATTTTTCCTATGTATAGTGCCCTTTGAATCACCCTGTATATATATATATATTTTATATATATATATATATATATATATATATATATATATATATATATATATATATATATATATATATATATATATATATATATATATATATATATGAGACAGCTGATGAAGGAATATTCCAAGTGGCTTTCCGTTTTCCTATGTGTTCGTTCCGTTGTCTGTAGTTCATTGTTCTAACGTCCTGTACCCTGATATGCATATATATACACATGTAGATGTAAGTATGTACATATATGTGTGTATACATGCATATATATTCTTTGTATTATATATATATATATATATATATATATATATATATATATATATATATACATATATAAAATACGGCTGGCTTATTCGCAATTTTACAATCTAACGGCAGAAATATAGTGACGTGTATATTTCTGCATTCAGGTTGTAAAATTACGAACTAGCCACCCGTATTATTCCTTATTTTCACTTTCACCGTTTATAAAATCAACGTGTGATCTCAATGGAAATCTGATGAACTGACAGGGCCAGCTATGTTTAACTCTAGGCACGGTGAGAGCCACTGATGAGTATTAAGATGTGAAATCATCGGTGATCTGGCTATATCCGGTGTTGTGAGGTGCTTGCCTCCCTTGTCTCTCATTAAGATTGTGCTTTTCGTGGTTATTGAGTTCGTTTTGACTCATATTTCTAGCAATATTCACTATGATTATATAAGTTGCGAGAGCGAGACAAACTTATTCAACCAGCTGGCAGGCTACTTCAGGCTGATGACGAGCAAAGACTCAGAAACATGTCCCTGAATGCTGGCTAGGCTGGGTGGAGGAGTTTGTCTCCCCCTCGCAACTTAAGGACACAGTAATTGTGTCAAGGCCGACAGGAAGCGGTCCAGCTTCCTAGGGCTAAACGGCAGTAGTGTATTCCCTTCTTGGGATTGTCACATTAAGTTGACAATATACTACAACGTTATATATATATATATATATATAACTGTTAAATAGGACAGTAAATATTAAGGCAATGCAAACATCTCAAGTCGTATACAGTATTATTATAGGAATATTGTATACGACTTGAGATATTTGCCTTGCCTTAATGTTTGCTGTCCTATTTAACGATTATATATTCGCCTCATCGAAAATCTGCAATGGTTCCATAACTACCATTTTGGCTATAACCTTGGAGCCCTAGTAATCTGTTACAGCACTTACCTAGCGTTCCTAATCGCTTAGATCACCTGTGAACTAAACCCCCTCGCCATGATAGATCGCTAGCCACTAAACCTTTTTCTATTTTCTCTCCCTGTTTATTTCTGAGTTCCTTTCTGTCGAAGAGCGAAAAGATGAAAGACAAAGTCGGCCTTGGCAGAATTTGAACTCAGAACATAAAGACGGACGAAATTCTACTAAGCATTTTGCCCGACGTGCTAACGATTATGCTAGCACACCGCCTTCCAGTAAATTTATATTAAATAAATTTTTTTTAATTAAAATATTTAAAAAAGAAGAAAAGCTTTGAAAAGTTTGCCATGGATAAAAAAGAAAGTATTTACATTTTTATCAAAATATGCTACTGGCTTCAATCGCTTATAAGTCGATTTAATCATGCAGAAATAAAAAAGAAAATATAGTGGAATAAATTAAATTAATCTTTCATGAAATCCGTTCTGGAAGTTCACATGTTTCTCTAACAAAAATCACGTGTTTGCTGGCGTTTCGTTTCCTTCTGATTGTTGCTGAATTGTGGCAGCAGTAGATGGTGAGCAATCCTGAAAATGTTTCAGCTGAATTGCAAACTGTGTCTATTTGTTGCTTTGGTCATCTATAAAACCATAACAGGGAAGAGAGGGGAAAGACAACGAAGGAGACTATGAGGCAGCTCGACCTTTTACTAATAGCAGACGACAGTCCCTCAAAATATACCATGCCTTCATTAGTCGCGGAAGTAAGGTCAGCATCGTTGACCTTTCATTTTTTTCCAGGACGACCAAGAGCGGCTGTGGTAGGAAGGAAGGCAGTAAGTTAAGTTTAAATAGGTGACCTGGCCTGAATGCTTGCAACAGAGGTGGTGATGATGCGAAAACGGGTGATAGTCCTACATACACAATGCCCGGGCAATAGACGAGATGTTCATGGCTGGAACGCCTTTGATCACAGATGTCATTCAATCAAAGCTCACAACATAGAGGAGTATGATAAACCGTTGATAAATGGATAAGCTTTAAAACATTACAAATAAAAATTCAGAAAATAAACTAAAAGATACAAACAGTAGATTTGTATTTATATTTCATTTTCACACCTTCATCGCCTTATCCATCATTAGCTTTGATTACAAATCCTGTTTAATGCCACTTTTATCCTCTTAACATTGACATTGGGAGTTAATCGGGAAAGATATTATTGCAGGAAAGAGGGGGTGGATTTTAATATACCTCAAGACATTTCATCAAACATTTGGGAGTTGTTTCTATTCTGATATGTCCCTTAAAAATTAGTGTCGTATGTTTAGGAGAGAAGGAGAATGAGTAAACGGGATGGAAAGGGGGGTAAGTGTGGTAAGCTCTGTCCTTGTCAGAGATAAATAAGTTATACGAGGCTAAAAGCAGACTGTTTGCAGAAACGTAGTTTCCCTGTATTACAAAACTTAAATCCATCTTGTGTTGAAACTGACTTTTTGTTACCAATTTTATTCCGTGTAGACTAGAATACAATGAATACCAGTGGTACGCTAGGGTCTATAAATATGAATATCAATAATATTCTCGATTACAAAAGTTTCTCAACACAAGCAGATTTTGTGTCACTTCTCAAGACAGATATTACAATGCACTTACACAAAACGAATACTTTTCAGGTCATATAAAAAACTGTGGGATGGCTATTGTTAGGTTAATGTAAATTCCTTAATAGGAATTATGTCATTTAAATAGGAACTATGTGATTAAAATTCCTATCATCGCGTGATGTGTGTTCTTTATTCTTTTATATTTAAATTTAATTATGCATATATATTCTTTTATACAAAACCAAAAAGTTGCTTTTGCGGTTTAATAAATAAATGTAAAGGATTTTCGATGAATATTTTGTGAAATAATTTAGAATTTATATAATGGTTAAATCATTCCATAATTGATTTATAGTTATTTTAAACACTGATGATATACAAAATGAATACAATAGATGGTGTTGTAGTAATTGTTGTTGTTGTTGTTGTCTCAGTAGTAGCTCTGATTAAGCAAAACTATGATCAAAAAGGGGTCTAGCCATGACCGTCCTCCTAACTTTCGTTTTTTCAGACACAATGTATGTATAACTACATGACCAACTGGTCTTTATCTTTTTTAAGGTTATAGGGTGTACTTTCAAACATATTTCATTGCTATTTCTAGCAGGTCAGTAACATTTCAGAGTTTCCCTCGTTGACTCGTTGGTGTATTGTAGTCAGAATTTTCCCGGGAGATATTACTAGATGTAACCAGATGTTGCAAGATACTATCAGATGTTACAAGGTGTTATCAAATGTTACATGTTATCAGAAGTTGCAAGATAAGACGATATGTCACAATATGTTACCATGAAGCTTCAAACGTAGCAATTTTATTGCAGGCAACTTGTTTCAATATCATTTTCATCCTCAGGATTATATCGGCGAACCAGCGGCGGATGGTGAGCACATGCTTTCAAGCGTCGTAGTCATGCGTGAGGGCCCCGTTGAGGACAAAACTTGTTGGTCAAGGTTCCGGAATTCAACGAAGATTGTAATTATCATCGTGTGTCTTTCGTTATTCAATGACAGTTTGCTGCTAACGTTGGTTGGTAAGTAAATTCTTGGTTGCTTTCTTTGTTGTTGTTGTTGTTGTTGTTGTTGCTGCTGCTGTTGCTATTGTTGATAAGCCCCAGGTTTGCTTTGATTGAGAAAAACCTATATCCAATGTTTGTCCAGTATTTGGCTGTGTGGTAAGTAGCTTGCTTACCAACCACATGGTTCCGGGTTCAGTCCCACTGCGTGGCTCCTTGGGCAAGTGTCTTCTACTATAGCCTCGGGTCGACCAAAGCCTTGTGAGTGGTTTTGGTAGACGGAAACTGAAAGAAGCCCGTCATATATATGTATATATATGTATGTGTGTGTATATGTTTGCGTGTCTGTGTTTGTCCCCCCAACATCACTTTATAACCGATGGTGGTGTGTTTACGTCCCCGTAACTTAGCGGTTCGGCAAAAGAAACTGATAGAATAAGTACTAGGCTTCCAAAGAATAAGTCCTGGAGTCGATTTGCTCGACTAAAGTTGGTGCTCCAGTATGGCCACAGTCAAATGACTGAAACAAGTAAAAGAGTAAAGAGAGAGTATTTCTCACACACAGTGTACCCTGGGCTTCTACATCATATAATGTGTCAGACTGTAGTTTCATCCTTCCATCCACCTGTTTTCCATGTAATTATTTAAATGAAGAATAATATTTCTGCGACATCAACAATTGTGCCGATAATCTGCTGCTTTGAAACTAAAGAATAAAGAATTAAATTCGCCAAACTCATAGCAATTATTCTATTTCATTACATTTCATCAGCGAATTATGTCTGGGCATACATTTTATGGGCTATAAATAAATTTGTATAATTGCTCTGGTCATTTATCACCTTAATTTTATTTCCTCCTCTTGTTGTTTGACCTCTACATCATGCCCTTGCGCCATTTTCTTCTAAAGACTCTATTTAATATAAACAATTTTCTCAATTTCCATATCGAGCTTCAATTTTATTTCATACAGGAAATGAACGAATTATTTCCCGTGTATTTGTCTTCTCTGTAAATTGTATTTATTGTTGAGAAATGGGTACAAATCAGAAGCGTTTCTGTTTCATGCAGTTTTTGTCCTCCCTTGTTCAGCTGTTCTCGATGTCAAGTAAATTGTGCGTTTTAAAAATAACCATTCTAAGATTTCTCTGAGTCGACAAATATTTTATTCACTCGCCTCGTTCAGTTTACATCCAATAAATGAATATCATGAAAGTGGTTCAGAGCATGTGGATTCCTGTATAAATGGACAATCGTTGATTGACATTACTAGCTAAGGCCTGCGAACATGAGAGCAAGGGTGAAAGAGATAAGAGACTATCACATGAGGGAAAACGACCGACCTGTACAAGTTTAGAAAGAGCTCTAAGTTGAATTAGTTCCCCTTTAAATGACTGCTTGCTCAGAAGATTCTAGAATAGCGGTTATCAACCGTTTTTATATCCTGGCCAAATCCCAAATTTGGGGACTGCACCAAAAAAGTAAGACACAAGTCAATTAAAAATATATATATTATATCTATGGAAGGAAGACCATAGAGGACTGCCGTAAGGATGTTTGAGGGTCACATGCGGCCCTTGGAGCCGCGGTGGCGAATCGCTGTTCTATAATCTGTTTGGCGCGAAAACTTGCATATTCTTCTGATGTTGTCACCTCAGTCATAAATAAGTCAGCTTGTTGCTGATTGGTCAAACCACATTCGTGTAGGCGTTAGTATCTTTTTTCGGAAACTCTTTCCCTTTTATGGAAATATATTAGATCGCGATTCTGGACTGGGAAAATTTAAGAACTACGGTTTGAATCTCAGCTGGATTCTCGCTATGACTGTTTTACAAGAGCCAATTTGAAAACCAGTTTTACGAGAACAAGAAAACCAATAAAGTTTTTTAGTTATCCCTCTGATACATCTTTAATAGGAACATCAGCTCACGGACGAAAATATAATGGCTTATGAGCTTTCTTCATTCTCTCTGAAACACGTGCAGCCACAGAACTTAGTGCTGGTTGAAAAAACTCAGAGTCACAATGTGGAAGATCCGAACCACCAGCTTGATCGTAAACGTAAAAGAACGTAAGATTTTCATATTCCAATGGACATGGGCGCTTATTTGTACAAGACAATCAATTTACAAAGACATCTTTGTTGCGATGTGGTGACTTGTGTACCTCAGTGACCTTAAGAAGTAGGCCAGCAGAGTTGAAGATCCTAGTAGGGTCTCACATGCCAGACAGCTCAAAGGATGGCGGTGAGACAAGTATGGACCACCTCTCCCCAAAGATAAAAATGGATCTGCGTATGGCCAACTACCCGACCTAGAAAAATGCGAAGTTAGAGAAGCATCAATGACAATACAAAATCAACAATATCTGGGAGAACAAGATCTTCTCACAAGGCTAATCTGGACTCATAGATTAGGGTTCCCCTTCTCAATCATCCATACTGAAGATAGCCCTGAGATAGTCCAGAGTCGAGAACAGCAGAGAAAAATTGCCGATGGCCTATGTTCCAGAGAGCGAAGAGATTAATGTATGAGTGAATGAAGACAATATAACAATAGTCTTTGGATGTGGTCAACGGTGTTTATGTTTACACAAGCATCTCGGCCCCAGATTGATGTATTTTACTCTAATGGTAGTTGTATTTTGTGGTCTGTAATCTTGGTATACGTAGAAGCAGATTTGTTCCAGTTATATGATCAGTATTCTGAATAGAAATCATATTTGTGCTTAGTAGAGTATCATCAACTGAAATGTTAAAATGAGGTCACTTTAAAGCACTTTCAAGATTAAAAACTTATCATTTATTGATGGTGTTACTCTGTACTGAGAGAGGAGTCAAAATTATCGTGAAAAATCATGTTTATTGCGACTTCAAGATTCTCCTAGCGGTTTGTTCAGCCAGTGTAATCAACTTACTAAGACTTTAGCATGTTTTAACTCTAAAATATAAAGCCTAGCACTTGTGCAGTTTTCCGATATTGTACACGTGTGTGTGTGTGTGTGTGTGTGTGTGTGTGTGTGGTCGTCATGGAAGATCGTGAAATAGTGAGAAAATTAGTGTTTATAACAAGTTTATGAAAGTTAACCGTATTATTCATGAGTAAAGGTGTAGATACACGAGTTTGTATTCTGATATATGTGTAGTGACTGTGAGTTTTAAGTGATACCGAAAACAAGATATGAAACTGTGTAGAAGGCAAATACTTCAAGATTTACGATAGACACTTGAGAATTTCTTTTAATTCTAATTAAAGTTTCATTGATTAAAAAGAAAAACATTAGAAAATTCCTTGAGGTGGAATGTACTAAAATATAAGCGAATCATTACGAAATAAACCGATATAAATGTCTTCTTTCTGTTTTTCTTTTTAAATTTAATCCTTTGAATTAGATTTTTAAAACATTTAAATCTGAGAATCCTACACTGGTTTTGTTTAATCGTTGAAATAAATTCATTTAACAAATAACTCATGTGAAGCAGTGACAAGTGTTTGACAATAAAGTTATGGAAACTTAACACAACTTTCTATTGTTTAATACAGAAGCAAAACAATGGACGCCATTGACTGAGAATAATGCGTTATTGTAAACAAATATCTTTCAGGATTATTCCATATGCTGTAACAGTTTCAACAGTTCTAAATACAATAACAAGAAAGCATATATGTTTTATATATATATGTGTGTGTGTGTGTGTGTGTGTGTGTGTGTGTGTGTGTGTGTGTGTATATATATATATATATGTATGTATATATATATATATATGAGTGTATATATATATGTATGTATGTATGTATGTATATGTGTGTGTGTATATATATATATATATATATATATATACACACACACAGACTAACAGATGTATGTATGCATGTATGTATGTATGTATGTATGTATGTATAAAAATATATATATGTATATGTATGTATGTACGTACGTTTGTGTGAGTATGTGTATATATATATATATATATGTAATTTCTCTTTGTGTATATAACGACTGTGTGGGTGTAGCATGACTGTATGGTAAAGAAACTTGTTTCGCGAACATGATGTCTGAGGTTCTATCAATGCCTGGAATTTTTTTGTATTTTATATATTTTAAATCATATTTGGGAATGAAATTAAGTGGAAAGAAACTGTACTGAATCGGATGAATTTTGCCTGTCATTTTGCCTTTTCATATACTTTATCACAGTGTTTCTACCGGAGAATTTCATTAAGGGTGCGCGTACCTGTGGAATGTTTAGCTCCTTGCAGGCTAATTCTGTGTGTGTGTGTGTGTGTGTGTGTATTATATATATATATATATATATATATATATCAGTATCGATCACTCCAAACGCCATGATGTTGACTGGATGTTTGATTTTTATCACTCTTGGTACACGTCCTCAGATTGCAGACCTCAGAATGCAGACCTCAGATTGATACCCAAACACTCTGAAATGTTCGTATTAGAGCTTCCAGCACGAATGCCAGGCAATACAGCATTTCATTTCCAAATTTCTGGCAGATTGAATTGCGTCAGGGTGCTGTTTTTCTCACAGATAATTCCCAACTGACTCTACCATACTGTGGTCGACAAAATCAAAAACAAACAATGTGCATGCATGTAATAAAAAATATAAATCGGCGACAATTTGTTTATCGCACCCTGTATGCCTGTATATATATATAAAGATATGTGGGGTTTTTTTATTTTCCTATATTTTCAGATCCGATCTTACCGGAAATGCTTTACGATTTGGAACATCCCCAGCAATCGGAAAACGATTCCAATATTCCAAACGACACTTTATCGGTGTTACAAGACAGAGACGTGAATAAAGACATAAATAACCAAGGCCGTTATGGCTACCTGATTGCAGCCAAGGGCATTGCGCAGTTCGTATGTAATCCATTCGTCGGTTATATTGTAACAAGGTAAATGCTTTTGCAAGGGAAGTTTTTTGTCTTTTTTTAATTCCAGACTGATCTCAGGAATCCCTTCTTTTCTATTTCCCTCTTGTTCTTACTTTTCTCTTGCTTTGTCCTTCTTTCTACCCCACCCCCACCCCAACCTTTCTCTCTCTCTCTCTCTCTCTCTCTCTCTCTCTCTCTCCCTCTCTCTCTCTCATTAAACTCTGGCCATGCTGGGGCACCCGCTTGGAGGGTTTTAGTCGAACAAATCGACCCGAGTACTTATTTTTATCAACTCTGGTACTATTCTATCGGCCTCTTTTGCCGAACCGCCAAGTTATGAGTCATCAACAAACCAATACCGGTTGTCAAGCGGTGGGGGCGGGGAGACAAGCACAAAGGCACAAATATGCACACACACACACACACACATATATGTAGGGTCATCCCATAAATATATGTATAGAGAGAGTTGAAACATTTCACGAAGTCTTCTATCCAACTCTCTAGCTTCTCTGCCAACTCAATCTTTCTCTCCCTCTTATTCTTTCTCTCTCCCCTCTCTCCGTTTCTCTCTCTCTCTCTCTCTCTCTCTCTCTCTCTCTCTCTCTCTCTCTCTCTCTCTCTCTCCCTCTCTCAGCGAGGAATGGCCGACCACAAACGGTTTGTCGAACAAAAATACTCTCTGATACTTAATACCATCCGTGTTACGTTCCTTTATGCCAAAAGCTAACTTAGCCATTCACCATTCATCCTTTACAAAATCGATAGAATAAGCAGAAGGTAAAGTGTTTGGAAGAAATGTAAACAAGTAAAATACCTTTGAAAGCGATGCTCCAGTATGGCCTCAGACTAGTGACTGAATTAATAAACGAATAAAGAAACAATAGAGTGAATGTTATCCAATATTCCTTCATGTTTAATTTCAAATACATCATCCGACACCAAATATTATAAATCGTTAATTCTTGTTAAAACGTATCATTTCCAAGGCGACGAGCCGGCAGAAACGTTAGCACGCCGGACAAAATGCTTAGCGGTATTTCGTCTGTCTTTACGTTCTGAATTCAAATGCTACTGGGGGTTGGCTTTGCCTTTCATCCTTTTGGTGTCGATAATTAATTAAGTACCAGTCACGCTCTGGGGTCGATGTAATCGACTTAATCCCTTTGTCTGTCCTTGGTTGTCCCCTCTATGTTTAGCCCCTTGTGGACAATAAAGAAATAAGAAACGTTAGCACGCCGAGCGAAATGCTTAGCAGTATTTCATCTGTCTTACGTTCTGAGTTCAAATTCCGTCGAGGTCGACTTTGCCTTTCATCCTTTCGGGATTCGATAAATTAAGTACCAGTTTCGTACTGGGGTCGATCTAATCGACTGGCCCCCTCCTCAAATATTTCGGGCCTTGTGCCTAGAGTAGAAAAGAACATATCATTTCTGCTGTTTTTCAACTGCACCATTTTCTTGTTTTCAGATTTGGTTACCGGAAACCGATGTTGTTTGGTAGCTTGGTCCTTCTCCTCTCCACATTAGGTATGTTTATACTTTCTAATCACCCTATTTTGTACCCAAATAGGCAGCTCTGGATTAAACATTAAGCAAAATACGCACGTTCTGAGAGAATCAAGAGAAGAGGGGGCACCAGAGAAACGGTAAATAGTTTACGGCACAAAAGAAATCACTTTAAACTTGGCGAGATAATATTCGGAATGCCTTATGTCGACCAAGTATGGAATCAGATGTGTTACGTAAGATTAACGTTAAGCATCTGATCAAAGACTTTGAAATCTATATTAATAAAAACGAAATTCTGTCTGTCCGTCTTGGACCCCTGTATTTCATTTGCTCGACATAGACATATTATACCTTTTTGGAATCAGGATGATCCCGGGATTGAAAATCTGCCCTTCGTGTGGTTCTTGAACATCTAGGATTGAGATCTGATTTAAAAGCATTTAGGTTGCTATTTCTAGCAGGTAAAGCTTGGCTGATTCACGCCATCTTGGTTGGCGTTTGTCAACCACAATTACAACCATCACAGCCAACACCAGCACCACCATCAGCATCAGCAGCAGTGTAACATTACACTCGTGGAGAGAAGGTGCTTGGTACGAAATCACAGATTCTGTTGTACGGTCTGAGACGGTTTGGCACAGCTGTTTTGGCTCCGTCTAGTTGGCATCGCTGATTCGATGCTGACTTATTTGACATCATTTTTGTGCCCTTTTGGGACCGTAAAAATGGATAGTGGGATAGACAATATCACCCCTAAACTTATCTCACTGTTATTTTCTGACCTCTAAATATTTTTCAACTTTTCTTCTTTCCTGATGTTTCATTCGTCTGTTTCCTTCATTCATACTGATCCAAAAACCATTCTACTAAGGCGTTTCAACCAGCGTAGCAAGTCTTCAATTACCTTGGTCTTGTCTCTTTTAAAATAGACATATTTTCTCCGCTCCTTTTTAACGTAGCCATTCCTTATAAATATGTTGCAACATCAATATGAAATTTTAAAATTCCTTGTGATTCTTCTCTCGTCAGCTTTTCCCTACAGTAAAACTTATTCGATGCTGATAGTTACTCGAGTGTTACAAGGAATCTCGTCCTCGCTGACAGCGGTAACAGGTGAGTTAACATTATAGATATTTTGGCAAAAACCTAAAATATAGTTTAGAGGTAAAATGGGACAATTGTGGGATCAGAACTTGCTGTATGCGCTTGATATTCGGTTACAGCCATTTTGCCTGCACTTGTTTACGTCCAGCATGTTACACAATCGCTTCTTGTGTGTGTGTGTGTGTGTGTGTGTGTGTGTGTGTGTGTGTGTGTGTGTGTGTGTGTGTGTGTGTGTGTGTGTGTGTAGTTGCGACGTTTCGTATAGAAATACCTCTATGTGAACAATGCGATCGATGATTTTTTTTTAAATAGGCAATGTGTGTATATGCATATTTCGGGAGTTATTACTTTATCGTCAGTACCACATTCCAGCAATTAATATATGTACCTATCACTTGCCAGAAATGTGCTCAATACATACATACATTGATACATACGTGCGTGCGTACGTACGTACGTGTGTGTGTGTGTGTGTGTGTGTGTGTGTGTGTGTGTGCGCGTGTGTGTGTGTGTGTGTGTGTGTGTGTGTGTGTGTGTGTGTATGTGTGTATGTGTGTGTGTGTGTGTGTAATGATAGTCTCCTGAGTCCGAGAAAGGCACGGTCCTGCAATTTCTTGCTTAGCGACCTGCACAAATAATTTGTTTATAGCGATCAAATTTTCGTGCTGCACGTTAGCTTATTCTCTCCATCAAATCAACATTCCTCCCACTAGGGCCAGACCGTTTTGAAGCATTTGAGGGAGAACATTACGGATCTGTGGAGCGTGAAGAATCGGATTCTTCACGACGACAATGTACCCTGTCACCGAGGTCTCCTCACTCGTGAGTTTCTCACCAAGAACAATATAGTATCGCTTCCACATCCATCTTGTTCGCAAGATGAAAAGGCAGCTCAAAGGTCATCATTTTAATACCGTTGTTGAGATCAAGAGCAAATTGCAGGAAGTCCTCGACTCGTTTGCGGAAAACAACTTCCCGGACTCATTCCAAAAGTAGCAAGAACGCTGGGAGCAGTGTATTGCTGCGCAAGGTGACTATTTCGAAGTGTGTGTGTTATGTAGCCCCTTTTCAACTAACTCCAATGGAGAATACCAGTTAGGTAAACTATAGCCATGTTTTCAACATTTGTGTTTAAACAAAAAGATAAGACCGACGTTTGTGCAAAATGTGCCAAGGGTTGAATATCTTGGCCATGATCGCAGTACAATGCACATAGAAGAGGTGTGAACCTTTGACTTTCAGCCACCTCTATCCCACCGTCTGACACCTAATCAAAAAGGCCACTGAAAATTTGGTTTCATCTGTATAGATAGCGATAAACAAATGGAATTAATGTCGTGCTGACCTTGCCTGTTTGGATTCAGTGTTTGTTACTCAATCATGTTTACCTTTTGTTTCAGCTCTGGGACTTGTAGCAGCAACATTCAAAGATGATTATCGCCGGGGAAATGTAATAGGCTATGCTTTTAGTGGATTATCCATTGGAATTATCGGTAAGTATTAGCGCTGTTTTGATTAATATTCATTTACAATATCATTCTTAACTAATTCAATTAGATCAGTGGTTCTCAACCATTTTTCACCAGTGGACCCCTTTAATACCAATTTTATTCGGGTGGACTCTCAGAACCATTTGATGTTTAATAAAATCTTATTGTATTTTTCATAATTAAATATTATTAGGAATTGTTTTAAAATACTAAAATATTTTGTGTTTGTAGATGTAAACCAATTTATTCAGAGAAATTTTAACAGCAAAATCTTTTATGAACGCCCCAAGGAGAATATGGACTCCAGCTGAGAACCACTAAGTTAGATCTTTCAAATTATTTATGTTCAGTGTATGAGTTTCTCTTCTATTTACAGCTGGTCCCGTGTATGGAAGTCTTCTGTTTGAATTCGTCAACCCTGCATTTCCTTTCATTCTTCTATCTGGTATCATGAGCTTCGCTATATGTAAGTATTTCGTTTAACGTCCGAGATCATTATTTCGCTATTACATTCAATTTCTCTGACAGTTACACAAGTGAGAACATTTTTGAAGATTAGAGGCTTGTCGTTAAACCATTAAACTGCTAATGCTAAAACACAGGTGATATTGGTGAAATTAATACAGCATTAAGATGCAGAGATAATGACGGTTACAGATTTAGACACTGAGTTAACAACTTTAAGCGGAGTTAGTCGATACTAACGACCGAAGTGCTTGACTGCTTCTTTACTTTATCGACACCTGTGAACGAATACTTTTACTGGGGACTAGTTATTGAACTAGTCTGCAGAAAAGGCACTTCCGTTAAAGCAAAATACCGCAAAACATTTTCAGACGCTGTCATGATTCTTCCAATCAATTTCCCAATTGATTCGTTCTTTAGGAATAAGGTCAGCAATATGAGGAGAAAGGATCAGCCTAAACCATCAACTTCAGTACTAAACCATCGACTGGTACTTTATTTTATCGACCTCAGCGTGGAGGTAGATGAAAGGCGTCGCTGACCTCAGCGGGATTTTAAATCAGAGCGTAAACATCAAAAGAAATACCTATTTCTTTACTGCCCACAAGGGGCTACACACAGAGGGGACAAACAAGGACAGACAAACGGATTAAGTCGATTATATCGACCCCAGTACGTAACTGGTACTTAATTTATCGACCCCGAAAGGATGAAAGGCAAAGTCGACCGCGGCGGAATTTGAACTCAGAACGCAGTGGCAGACGAAATACCGTTAAGCATTTCGCCCGGCGTGCTAACGTTTCTGCCAGCTCGCCGCCATCAAAAGAAATACCGCAAGGCATTTTGTGCGACGCACACACCATTCTGCCAGCTCATCGCCTTTAATTTCTAATTTAAGGACAAGGCTAACAAGTTTGAGATGAGTGGATAAACTGATGTCATCGACCACAGTATATGACTGGTACTTCATTTTAGCGAACCGCAAGAAGGAAAAGCAAAGTTGGCCTCGGATGAATTTGAATCTGGAACATTGAGTCGGAAGGAAAAATACTGTGAGATATTTGGTCCGATGCTCTAATGATTCTGCCAAACCATGTTCCTGATTGAATAGTGGTTTCAAATTCGAGAAACTGGAAAAGGAAGAGACATGATGGTGATGATGATGATGATGACGACGACGACGACGACGATGATGTCGACGACGACGATGATGTCGACGACGACGATGATGATGGTGATGATGACGATGATGCTTGTGACGAAAGCATGTAAACAGCAGTTTTGTTAATACAAACCGTTGCAGTCGACTCCAAATCTAACCTCCTCTCTTTCTGTTATTACAGGTTCAACTGTTTTGTTTGTGCTTTTGTTTTGTTTTTTCTAGCAATTTAATGTTTCTGTTTTATTATTTTTTTTTTCAGTTCTGCAGTTATTAACAATGAAGAGAGAATCCTCGGTGAAGGTAAGTAAAAATAAAACATTTCACGTAAATAAATGCGCCCTTTTAAAGCCTAGCCAGGCTCATGGGCCCGGTTTCCCGGTTTCAATGGCGTATGTATTCCCTAGCTGGACGGGACGCCAGTCCATCGCAGCGTTACTCATTTTTGCCAGCTAAGTGGACTGGAGCAACGTGAAATGAAGTGTTTTGCTCAAGAACACAACGCGTCGCCCGGTGCAGGAATCGAAACCACAACCTTACGATCATGGTGCTGACACCCTGACCACTAAGCCACGCGCCTCCACTAAGTTACAAGTAGCAAATGATAAATATGTTATACAGGATTTTCAAAAAGTGTCTCAGCAGTGAATTTTTTTTTTTTTTTTTTCTTGAGGACACCATCAACACCGAGAGATATTGCCCAAATAATGTCTCTCCATTTCTAGGCCAACTCACTGAAGGTGAAATTCATAATACATACTTTCAGCAAGATGTAGCTACAGTACATACTTCGCGCATTACCATGGAGCTACTTCAAGAGTGTTTTGGTGAACGGGTTATTTCGAAGGGACTTTGGCCACCGAGATCACCTGATTTAACACCGCCAGAGTCTTTTTTTCTGGGGAGCAAATAAAGGATCAATGCACAAGAATCGCCCGAAAACCATTAATGAGCTAAAAGGCACAATCATAACTTTCACACGGTTCGTACTGCGTCACATGTATTTCAAAACATGTGTAGAAGAGTCAACTTATGTGTTGAAAATGAAGGACAACACTTTCAACACCTCTTATAAAGTTTTTTAAAGACTTGTAAAATCTAATATATTCTTTTGTAGTCTTATACCTGTGAAGGCGCATGACTCGGTGGTTAGAGCTTACGATCGTGAGGTTGTGAGACCGGTCTGCGTGTTGTGTTCTTGAGCAAGACATTTATTTCACGTTGCTTCAGTTAACTCAGCTGTAGAAATGAGTTGTGACATCACTGGTGCCAAGCTGTATCGGCCTTTGCTTTCCCTTGGATAACATCAGTGGTGTGGAGAGGGGAGACTGGTATGCATGTGCGACTGCTGGCCTTCCATAAACAACCTTGCCCAGACTTCTGCCTGGGAGGGTAACTTTCTAGGTGCAATCCCATGGTCATTCATAACCGAAGGGGGTCTCCTCAGTCTTATACCATCTTATAAATATATATTGGGCAATAAAATACTGCGGAGAAACTTTTTGAACACCCTGTGTATTATAAATACATACAAAGCCGTCATCGCCAGGCAAAGAAAGGAAAGTAGACGAAAATTATAGATTCTAAATTTGCTATTTGCTGCCACAAATTAAGACTAGATTCTATGAGGAATATCTAAAATGCCAAAAAGCTCAATACTTTCTCTCTAAGAGCAAGTCTTTTAATCTGTGATTCGGGTAATTATCAAACGAATTACGCACATAAACACACACACACACACACACACACACACAACAAACACATGCAGAGAATTTGTAACATTCAATTCTTCTTTTATTGTTACATACACATGTACCCTCATGCATACACGTGCACACACACACACACACACATATACACACACACCATCACGCACTCCTCTTTCACTGTCTTGTTTCACTATCTCTCACTCCTCCAGTTAGTCAAAGGTCGAACATGGGAACTTAATACACGTAGGGTTTTTTCCTGGCTCTTTTCTTTTCTTTTCTTTTCATTTATCCTTTCTTCTATTCCTTGTCTCTTCCTGGGATTTCCTCTAGAATCGGACGAAGGACTAAATCCGAAACGTTTACTTTACTCTATAACGTTTGTTCCTTCTTTGAGCATCAACCTAAAAATATCAACTATGAATTTTCTTTTGACTTTGTTGTTCTTTCTTATTTATTTTTTATTTGATTTGCTGTGTGCGTGTGTGTGTGTGCGTGTGTGTGTGTGTGTGTGTGTGTGTGTGTGTGTGTGTGTGTGTGTGTGTGTGTGTGGTTACTAATCCATGCAAATAGTAGTGCATAAGAAATAAACGAAGTTTAAAATGCACAAAGAGTATATATGAAGATTTATTTCAGCTAAAATTAATACACTCAACTGATTTCATATTTGTTTGATTTTCAACTTGCAAGTTTTAAAAATCATAAAAATCAAACCAATTGAAACCGGTCAAGTGTATTAATTTTAGTTGAAATAAATCTTCATATATACTCTCTGCATTTTCAATTTCATTTACTTCTTTTATACATACCTATATGCATACATACATGTGTGTGTGTGTGTGTGTGTGTGTGTGTGTGTGTGTGTGTGTGTGTGTGTGTGTGTGCATGTATGTATATTCTTTTTGTATTGTGATTTCTTTCCTCTTCATATCTATTTCTACAGCACCTACATGGCTCCCTCTGTACATTACTCAAAGATCCTTACATCATCATTGTCGCATGTAAGTACTGCTTTTTATATAACTTACTTTATCAGTCGTCTTCCCAAATGCTTTTAAGAACGAAAAATATTCAAACATATATTCTATGAACGTTAGACAACATAATTAACGATGGCTGTTTTCTATATTTCAATTCATATCGATTTTACGGATTCTTTTCAATTGGAAGGGAGTAAAAGCACTCAAATTGGTAGATTACATTCTTCATTATCTAATAAATGGTTTAAAATATTTTGACGTTTATATTCGTTCATAAATACACAACTAAGAAAAGGAGAAAGTTGAGAGCAATGCATTGCATGCGATGGACGTACTAAGTGAACAGGGTTTGTTATATTTGCATAGTTTGGTGAAACAAGCTAATTTACTATTTAATTTTATGATTTTTTTAATGCCTGCATGTAACTGGACAGGTTGGTTTCAGCAAATGTGTCTGTGCAACTCAGCGCCATATGACCTTCAGTTTTGTGGGTGTGTAGGACACGTCCATCTCATCAGATGTTTGTGGCAGATACTTTAAGTCGTGAGTCAAACTGTTATTAAAAAACATATGTAACTCCTATTAAATGTGTTGCGATGGAAGATCAAGAAGTCTGAAGCCCCAAATACAAAATATTTATTTATCATTAGGTGTCGCTGTGTGGTAATTAGCTTACTTACCAACCACATGGTTCCGGGTTCAGTCCCACTGCGTGGCACCTTGGGCAAGTGTCTTCTACTATAGCCTCTGCCCGACCAAAGCCTTGTGAGTGGATTTGGTAGACGGAAACTGAAAGAAGCCCGTCGTATATGTATATATGTGTGTTTGTGTGTCTGTGTTTGTCCCCCCAACATCGCTTGACAACCGATGGTGGTGTGTTTACGTCCCCGTAACTTAGCGGTTCGGGGATCTAGTTCAAAACGGGGGCGCCAGTATTTTCTTAACGAAACACTTTGAAACTTGGGACACTGGTAGAATGTGTCATATAAAACATCTTTTTCTCTTAGTCTTCTTAACAAAAAAACGTACATCACAAGTTATTTCATGTTAAAGTTGTCGTATTTCTGTAATTTCAACCAATGACTGACGTCCATTCAGCCGAGTACAGTAAGTGCTGACTACGTGAACAAACGATTCTCAAACGATTCTGGCGGTGATAAAATTATTATTTCCTTGTCAAAAAATGGCTGAAGCATATTGGCAGTAGCTAATAAACCTTTCTATTATAGGCACAAGACCTGGTTTTTGAGGGAAGGGTTAGGGTTAGGGTTAGGGCAAATGTTGTACACATACAGTTCAGGCAGATTTTAACGAAATTATATTAAAAATAAAACGAAGGAAAACGAACATACCTGTGTTGCCTCTCTGCAAAATGTCAGAAGTAATGGAGATTAAATACGCTTTACACCGCTTAAACTGCCAAAGGAACCGCTTAAACTGCCAAAAGGAGTAACTGTAAACAGCTGAATACTTGTCAGTGATTGGTTGAAATTATCGAAATAAGACAATTTTTTACATGAAATAACTTCGAATACAAAAAATTTTTTTTGTTCTATAACACAAAATAGATAAGTATACGAAGTTTGAAAGTCTTTCGGTACCAAAAACACTACATAAAACATAAATGAAAACTGGTGCCCCCGTTTTGAACTAGATCCTAGGCTTCCAAAGAATAAGTCCTGGGGTCGATTTGCTCGACTAAAAGGCGGTGCTCCAGCATGGCCGCAGTCAAAAGACTGAAACAAGTAAAAGAGAAATAAAAGAGAAAAACAATGTGTCGTTATGACAAACGACAGAAAAAAAAAGATATTTAAACCAAAACGGTTCAGCAGTTTGTGTGAGATGTGTGTGTCAGCAACGACAACAGTCGTCATCGTTCGTTGTCGTTCGTCGCAGCCACATTCTGTAACTGTTGCCAAGTACTGTAAATTCCTGCATCCGTTACTGTGACTGTCCACTGGCCGGTTAGTAGAAATATAACTAATGCCTTTCAAAGAAAAGGCACCAAAAACAAACGTTTTAATGATAATCCATATCTTGTTCGACCAAAACAATGTTAGGATTTAATGAGTTAAGCATCTGTTGGATCCATTGTATTTTTTGCTGGTCAGCTAGCTATTGAGAAAAAACAAGTTCATGATGTTTCTTCAAGAGATGTGGGTGGCCAGTGCTTAGCTGACGTCATCAATCCTTGACAGGGTTCTATTTCTGTTATTTAATTATTTTTGACTGAACACAGTGATTTGCGTTCGATTCCTCGGCAGTACGTTGGCGTTTGAAACAGTCAAAAAATTCTTGCTACAATAATATAGTATTATACCAGTATGTCGGAATAAAAGACAAGAATCGTCATAAATAAAACACCTTTGATTATAGTTCCTCTCAAATAGGATACATCCAAAACTAAACAACAATAACAACAACATCATCCGTTCAATACATGAACATTTATTTGTTTATTATTATTTATTATTTATTGTTTTCGTTCCAGCACACGATCTCAGATCAGGTCACTTGCTATGCAAGTACATCTCCGTAATATTATTTATTTGTTTTTATTATTAGTTCATTTTCTAATTTCTTACATTTTTCAGTAAATATTTTTTTGCTGAATCTCGATGTCTCAATTGTATTGGCGTTCTTACCGATAAGACTTCTTGAACTGATAGATGCTTCCACTTGGCAACTTGGTAAGTAGGATTAAATACCACCATTTCAGCTTAAACCGTATGTTGTTAAAGAGTTTGCTTTGTAACCTCGTGGTTACGGGATCGATTCTCATTGCTTCTCCACCTTGGGTAATTAATTATAACTCAATGACAGTCTTGGATTAACCAATATCTTCTGAATGGAACTTGGTAAATGACAACTATGAAGAAGCACGTAGTATGCAGACAGACAGATAGACAGGTGAACTGACAGACGGACAGACAGAAGGGTGGATGGCTGACAGAACGGTAAATTTATCAATGGGGATAACAAGTAACGAAGTACAAAACAAAATTGATTATAAGATAGAGAGAGAGAGAGAGAAATAGAGAGAGAGAGAGAGAGAGAGAGAGAGAAAGAGAGAGAGAGAGAGAGACAGACAGACAGACAGACAGACAGACAGATAGACAGACGGGTGGACGAACGGGTAACAAGAATGGCCAGGTAAAAATCAAGAGCGTAATGTAGATTTACACGTTGGGAAAGGTAAGAAAGGAGAAATGTTTTTGATATTTCGAGCTCTAGCACTTCTTCAAAAAAGACAGATGGAAGGAAATTATAAAAACATGAATAAACGGGAAATAGAGAGAAATACGTTTTAGTCTGCGTTAAGCTATGTTAGAAGTACCTTAAGATGACCACAAATTAGAGAAGGAAAAAGATTTCATAAGTACGAGAGCAAATGAGAAACTGACCGTGAGCGGTCTATGAATATCTTGCGTGTGTGCAAGTGTAAGATTGTATGTTTCTTTCAGTGTTAGTGTATGCTTCGTGATCCTCGTTGGTGTGTTTGTATGTTTGTGTGTATATGCGTGTGTCAGTTGTACCAATGTGTACATTATTTGGACGTATGTGTGTGTGTGTTCTGGTTGTTTCTTTGGAGCTGTAAGAGTTTTCTGTTGGCGAATAGGTTTTGGGTATGTGCATGAGCCACTTCTTCCCTGAATCCACACTCACCAGATTTAGCGCCTTCAGACTATCATCTATCTCTTCTGCGCCACGAAAGGGGGTTTGAGAGGCAAACATTATTCCAGTGACGAGGAAGTGAAAACTGTAGTGAAAAAGTGGCTCAAACAACAGTCAACAGGATTTTACGGGGCAGGGATACATGCTCTCATTCGAAGGTGGAACATTGCTATTGAGAGAAACGGTGACTATGTTGAGAAGTAGGGATGTGATCCACAGAGGACCAGCTTCATTTTGATGTATGATACATGTTCCTGTGTTGGTAATTACACCTGTCCTAAACAAAATGGCATTACTTTTTGACTCACCCTCGTATGTATATGTATGTATATATATATATATATATATATATATATATATATATATATATATATATATATATATATATATATATATATATATATATATATATATATATATATATATCGTTGTTCGTTTTCTTTAGGAATCGTTGTTCTACCGACATCTGTTGGATACTTGGCTGCTGGTTTAATATTTCCTCGTCTCGTCAGATGGTTTCCTAGGTATGTAAATATATACATTTCCAACATCAAACTTTTCTTTCATGTTCTCTCTCCATACTTCTGAACTTTCCCTCCGACATGCTGTCCCTAGTAAAATTCTGTCTTTGACATTCGGGCGAATTCCGTAATTTTTACTAAGATTTCTGAAACCACTAATCAAAGTTGAAATTTAAGCAGAAACTTGGTTATCGCTGTACTGGTGGCTGATTAGTTAACCTCTTCTTCCAGTGAATTTATATTTCCATATTTGAATCAATGAAGGCGTCGAGCTGGCAGAATCTTTAGCACGCCCGGCTTAGCGGCATTTCGTTTGTCTTTACGTTCTGAGTTCAAATTCCGTCAAGGTCCACTTTGCCTTTCACCTTTCTGGGGGTCGATAAAGAAAGTACCAGTTGAGTACTGGGTTGATGAAATCGACTTATCCCTTCCCCCCGAAACTGCTGGCTTTGTACCAAAATTATTATTATTGTTGTTGTTGTTTTTATTCATCATTTAACGTCCGTTTGCCATGCTGGCATGGGTTGGACGGTTTGACTGGGGAAGGGCAAGCCAGGAGGCTGCACCAGGCTCCAATCTGATTTGGCAGAGTTTCTACAGCTGGATGCCCTTCCTAACGCCAACCACTCCGAGAACGTAGTGGGTGCTTTTTACGTGCCACCGGCACAGAAACCAGTTAGGTGACACTGGCATAGGCCACGTTCGGATGGTGCTTTTTACGTATTACCGGCACAAGAGCCAGTTGGGGCCGTGAGGCTGGCATCGACCACGTTCGGATGGTGTCTTTTATGTTCCACCGGCACGAAGAGCCAGTCAGGAGGCACTGGCAACGACCTACGCATGCATGGTGCATTTTTATTATTATTATTATTATTATTATTATTATTATTATTATTATTATTATCATTTAAGTCTTATATATTGTTGCTTTAATCAAACAAAATCACTGCCCATGTTTTATTGTAGAATTAATTAATTCGTTAATTAATCCATTATATATATTCATAATTTTTAGGTGGATTCAAGGTCTCGTTGGTTTGTTCTTCAGTTCCCTGTGTCTTATGGCGGTAAGTTTTATTCACATTTCTCTCCTTTTTCTGTTTGTTTGTTTTTGTTTTTTTTTCCCATAAATAATTACTTCACGTATCCATTCACGAATTTGTAAACAGCCGAAGAATTTCTTCGAAATCTTTTGCCCAATGCTTCAACAGTTCTGCCACCTCACTGACTTGTCTATGTTGATAACAATGTTAACAAATGTATTTGTTTTGTCGCGAGAAATTTGCTGTCGTTTGCTTTGAACTGTTCAATGAAGATATATTTCAATGGCTGTGTGAATAACTGAAGCAAACATACGAACATTTAACTAATATTTATTGCCAGACATAAAGACATTTTGTGTTGGCGAATTGCAATGAATGATATAAGTAATTGCTGAACGAGAGGAAAGCAAAGCTGTTCTGAAAATATAGAAGGCTGTGTGACAACATGCGGTAGGTTCATAAATTACACGAAATCATCTGCGCAAATCTCCGAGGCAATTTGTGGCGTCAGCAGTCCGTTGGACGTCTACATGACAAGAGTATAGGCACCTGAGTCAGTCAGCTACCTTCAACACTCTGCAATTGAACACAAAAAATTGTTTTTACAGGGGATATTCGAGAAAACCATATCACGCCACAGCCTCAGGCTGACTGGTCGATTTATAGACCAATCATGTGAAACTACGGTGGCTCACTTATGGTGACTGACCGATTAGGTTTCGAATCTTTGCTACAGTTTATTTGTTCTTGTTGGGTTTATCTATTGTTGTTTTTCCTTTCTTTTCTTCTTGTAATCATTCTATTATTGTTCTTTCAATTCTTCCAGCTAGCCTACTCCATAACGTTTACGATGATGTTGGTGGTGACGTCATTCCTCGGTCTTGCAGTTGGTAAGTTATTGCAAAAACTTTCACCGACGT
>NC_142931.1:10166157-10201157 GCF_046866305.1 Octopus bimaculoides | reverse complement strand
CGTACGTGCGTGTATGTGTGTAGGGAAAATCAAAGCAGAACCTGGAAGCAGTTATGGAAAATGACAAATTAATCATGGAACACCTCTCGTCAGCTGTGGAGACCAGAATTCGCGTAGTATCGGTGCAGTTAAAGTCCACATCTTTAAATTCCATGGTGTTCCTCCTCTAGTTGGAACAGTAAGGTGATGGACTGACAAAGAAAAGCATTTGGAGCATAGAGAACAGCAACACACAAATGAGGAAAAAAATTTACAGATGGATACATTTATTACTATCCTATATGTCTGTACGGGAGTGTGGGGGGTGATATGTGTGTAGGAGTTGGTGTAGGCTGTTTGGCTGAGAACCTTGCTTCCCAGCCATGTGATTTTGGGTTCAGCCCTACTGCATTGTAGCACGGGCAAGTGTTTTGCACTATGACGTGTTGCGCAAGCCTTATTCGACCTAAAATTTTAGGTCACGCAATCGCTGGCAAGACAACTGTTCAATGAGCAATCAAGTATAAAGGTACCACGATGAACATGGAAGCATTGAGCACGGACCCGGTCGAAGCTACCTGTGGGTGCAATACAGATAGCACTGACATTTTACATGGGCAATGGTCAGTAATAGTCTTCCTCGGTCACAAGTGAATAGCTATCGTGTGCGTGCATGTGTACTTACACAAGCACTCACACAAACTCTCACACACACACACATGCACAAGATATTTTACTGAGTATTGTTATCACTTTGGTCTTTTTCAGGTCCGTTAGTTGGCGGTCCACTTGTTTATGCTTATGGATTCCAGAGGTAAATATATTTACTTTTATACTATTATAATTATTTGGATGGTAGAATTAATCCATTACAGTTTAACACCAACACCTGATTTGATGCTGTCAGATCCACAAATTGAACTCACAGTTTAATATCCTTGTCTGATCCCCAGGAGCTTTTAGCAGAGTCCACTTTGTTCTAATCATTCAAACTTGTTCACTGATTAAAGAAACGAGAAACACATTAATTGCAAGTTGACAGCTGGAGGCCATGTTTGGATTTTGGTTCCTTCAACCTACAAGGGTTGAAGGAGAACATCAACTGCATTGATCTCACTGTTCTTGGAAGGTCTGTGACAGCCAAGGGCATTATGGGTACAACTTGTTTCTGCCAGGCAAAACATTTACAAAAGAATGCATAAAAAATGTAGTTTGTTGCACAATATTCCTGAAAAAAAAACAAGGCAGGATGGTCATGGGTGAAACATCTTTGATCATAGGACTGCTCAATCAGGCCTGGATTGGGGCTAAACAGCAAAAATAGAAAAACAATTTGAAAGATTATGAAATTCTGTTGTTTATATTTCTATCTTTTCTTTGTTTGTAGTTTGGTCTATGGCGCTGCAATACTGGATATGGTGTGTACACCAGTAACTATATTTCTCAGAGACATCCCAGGAAAGAAAAAGGTGAGTTCAAGCTGACTTGTTTCATCTATCTACATTATTGTTGTTGTTGTTGTTATTATTATTATTGAGTGAGAGAGCAGTGCATGCCATCAAAGTGACACTGGGGTACAAATATACGAAGCCCATTATACCCATCATGACTACCCGTCTGATAAGGGTACACCAGGCACATGCATCACAACCATATGTACGTGACATGGTGATCTCATATCAAGATAAACGGTGCATGACCTCGCAGGTGGGACCCAGTTAGAATTTTCTTCAGATCAAGTAGCCCATCCCGCTCAAAGGTCCCTGAATAAGGTTTGTTTAAGGATGTTGAGCAAAACACCAATGTTTCCAAAGGTGAATTATTCAAACCCCAAAGAATTCCTCTCAACACTTGGCTATGATGCTCCCCCACTACTTCCGCTCGTGATCAGAGATGCACATATCGTCAGCCACCAAGGGACATGCTCAACTGGTTAAGGTCAAACAACTGACAAGCAACTCACAGGCCAGTTGAATGGACACTACAGGCACCTGATTTAACTCCCATGGACTTTTTCTTCTTGGGCTATATTAAATCCCTTGTGTATTCTGAAAAGATTCATGGCCAAGGACATCTTCAAAGAATTATTGAAGCATGTGAACAAGTTAATGACAATGAAGAGCTATTTGAAAAGGTTCATTGCAATTTCAAATTCCGTATGGACATTTGTTTAGAGCTCCATAGCCAACACTTTGAGCATTTGTGATGGATTACTTACTTCATTGCTAATAGGCGCAGGAGTGGCCATGTGGTAAGTAGCTTGCTTACCAACCACATGGTTCCAGGTTCAGTCCCACTGTGTGGCATCTTGGGCAAGTGTCTTCTACTATAGCCTCGGGCCGACCAAAGCCTTGTGAGTGGATTTGACAGACGGAAACTGAAAGAAGCCTGTTGTATATATGTATATATGTGTGTGTGTCTGTGTTTGTGTGTCCCCCCCCCCCAACATCGCTTGACAACCGATACTGGTGTGTTTACGTCCCCGTAACTTAGTGGTTTGGCAAAAAGAGACCGATAGAATAAGTACTAGGCTTACAAAGAATAAGTCCTGGGGTCGATTTGCTCGACTAACAGCAGTGCTCCAGCATGGCCGCAGTCGAATGACTGAAACAAGTAAAAGAGTAAAAGAGTAAAGAATAAAGCATACTTGATATTTCCCATGGTGCATGACTTTGTGGCCACCCTGTAGATACCTATTAACACTATTATTATTGTCATCGTCATCATTGTTGTCATTGTTATTGTTGCTATTATTTCAGTGATTATATCATTTTCTTTTAACCAGATCAACAATGAAAAGGCTCCATTATTGAAGGACAACGACAATTCAGCAGGACATCCCTCAGTATAATCTTGTGAATGCTAATAATTCTTCAAATACAGCATTTGGATCTTATATGGCAACAGAAACAGAAATTATGACATTATTCAAAGACTCAAATTTTGTCTTTTGTAAATTTGAAAGAATGAAACATTCCCGATGATTGCTTAATTAATATTCTTAATAAAGAAAATCAAGGATTTGTATATAGTAACATGTAATTTTACAACATGCCACAATCATATTCTTGGAACTGAATCTCTATACTTTCACAACATTCCCATAAACTTTGAAGAAACTTGCAAAGACAAATTCTTCTGCTGTGATAGTATTCGGCTCAAGGAACGAGTTAATTATTGGAAACTAAAGGAATATTGAAGAGAACAAGATGGTAAACCCTTTTGATGCCAACCTGCTTGAGACTGTACTTGGTTCTAAAGACAGAAGCTTCCTGTTTCAATCCTTTTGGTACCAAGTTGCACAAGATCACCTCGGATTATTGTTTAAAAGTGATGAAAGAACCTTCCATTAAAATTTCATCTTTATTTATGTTCCAAACAACAGCATAATGATAGCAAAGCTATTTTATCAAATTCTTCATTATTTTCAAAATTAATTGAAATAAAAGAATTGTATTTTAGCAGGAACATGGTAATAAAAGGGTTAAAGGGATCCAAATTAAAATTTTCCATCAAAATTTCATATTAAAATATGTTTCAACAACCAGTTTAATAATGACAATGTTATTTTTGTAAATTCTTCAGTTTTGAAAATTATTTGGAACAAAGGCAGTATATTTCATTAGAAATATGGTAACAAAAGGGCTAAATCCATTGTTTTTTGTCTGTGAAGTGTCTTCAATATTGTGAAGTTGTTTGAGTGGACAAATGTTATTGTTGGCCCCTGCCATGGCAGCAGTAATTCCAGACAGTATTATCAATGCAATACTCCTCCCTATTTTCCAGTTTGATTTTAATTAATATCATCATTTCTTAACTTTTAAATCTTGGATGAATTTTTACTTTTTATTCTACCAAAAATGGTTAAAGCATTGAAATAAATTCTTCAGTTCAGAGTTTCATCCTCACAATCTGATCCAGGAAACTGAAATGTTGTCGAGTTCATCCATTTTGAGAAGATATCGAAATAAATCCAACCATACCCACCAATTTGATAACAGACATCACAATTAAAATACACAAATAGTTTCGGCAGTTTACTATGGAAAATCCCTAAAAAATGTTTTATTTTTTTATTGTATTAAAAGGGATATTTTTTTCCCAACAATTTGCATCTTATTTGAGTGATTTTAAAAAAAGAAATGTGTGGTAAAGAAATAAAATGGAATGCTGATAATAAAAATGTACATTATAAGAATTGAGAAACATTGAGAGAACGTGAAATAATTTGTTTTTGATGGACTCCAAGTAGATAAAACTATAAATGAAAACCTATAAATATTTTTTCAGTCCAAAGGGATTTTTTAAAACCAATTTTTATACATTATTATTTATAGCTGTATCTACTTCAAGTTCAACCATTAAAAATGATTTATTTATTTCACAAAGATGAGTAACAAAATTTAAAATAATTCTTGCTTTTCTTTCCAAAAATTGTATAAACATTTTCCATACTTTCTGCCAAATCAATTCTGAAATCAAAGAACAATCTCAATGTCGACAAATATTTTATAAAGTCAAACGAAATTTCATCTAAATTAAATTTATACAACATAAAAGCTTCAACTAACACATTTGTTAGTGTTGATATTGTTCATATTTTTAAACTCTTCCAAAATAAAACGAAAGAAATTTCAAAACAAATTTTTTTTCCTTTATATTTTGCATGTATTAATATGAATGCACCACCACCTCCAACAACAAAAACAACAGCAACAACAGTGAGTTTCTCAACTTAATGTGGGGGCGGGGGAAACAATGTTAATATCTGCCTTGTGGTATGACATTAATAAACTACAGCTAATATATAAAGAAACAAGGTTACTTCAAGATTCTCCAGCATTTAATATCTATATTAAGACTCCAACCTCTTTAGGGCACCAATAAAAACACTATTAATAAATTATTAACGTTTTAAGTTGTGTTTTATTTGGAATCTATAATGCATATATAACTGCATAGACTAAGTCCATGGAGAGATTGTATACAACACTGTCCCATGTATTTAATTCAGTTTAATTTATAAATGCAGTGTTGGGTGAAGCCTTCAGTTTATTCTACAATACATCATTACAGCATCAAAACAAAACACTTCTTCAGGCATCAAGAATCTATT
The DNA here is from genome assembly GCF_046866305.1 of Octopus bimaculoides. NCBI lineage: Eukaryota > Metazoa > Mollusca > Cephalopoda > Octopoda > Octopodidae > Octopus > Octopus bimaculoides. Next base: position 10,196,062 of record NC_142931.1, on the reverse strand, counting down.
AATTGAAGTAGCTACTGAAAATGAATTATTTATGAAACCTCCGTTGTCATCAGCCTAGCAGAAATACGGCTCTCCACGTGGTCTTCTTCTAGTTGTATACATACATACATACATAAATACACACAAACACACATACACACACACACACACACACACACACATACATACATACATACATACATACATACATACATATATACTTGCATGCATACATACGTACATTATTGGGGCCCTGGGATATGTAACACACTGCCTAGATATCAATCGTGAGAAATTAGGCTTCTCAAAACTAGAAAGGAGAAAGCTAATTCGAAGACTACAGATCCAATCCATCACTGGAACTTCAAAAATCTGTAAAACTTTCCAAAAGTTTATCACTTAAATATATATGAGCAAGTCTAGATATGTAATTATATGCATGAGAATACATACATAAAACAAAACATATAAATCTGCACATATACATACATACGTTCACACAAAAATACCTTGTTGTTGATGTTGAAATCCCAAGGAAGGAGCCTTGGATCTAGGTTAGGTACCAGCTCTTTCTCTATTGGCAAGAAATCTTGAAATAAAACTGAATAATGGTATACATACATACATACATGCATACATACATACATACATACATACATACATGCATACATACATACATACATGCATACATGCATACATACATACATACATACATACATACATACATCATGTGATAGTAGTTTCAATTCCCAGACCAGCTACATGTTCTGTTCATTACACATCATACCAGTGAATTCACCTGCGAATGGATAACCCAGTAAGGGACTAGCCTTCAGATCAGAGGCAATATTTATTTCTTTATTGCCCACAGGGGGCTAAACATAGAGGGGACAAACAAGGACAGACAAGGGGATTAAATCGATTACATCGACCCCAGTGCGTAACTGGTACTTATTTAATCGACCCCGAAAGGATGAAAGGCAAAGTCGACCTCGGTGGAGTTTGAACTCAGAACGTAGCGCTAGACGAAATACCACTAAGCATTTCGCCCGGCGTGCAAATGATTCTGCCAGCTCGCCACCTTAACCAGAGGCGATACTGACCTGCTTATCTGTCCAGCAGGGTGACATCATTCAAAAACTAAAATTATGCAAAGTGCATTGTGACCAGCAATGTATAACAATATCTGATAATCTGGTCAATCACATGATATATATATATATACATACATGGTCTGATCAATAAGTATCCAGACTATTGCCACAGTAACAAAACTAAAGCAAGTAGAGTTGCTTGGCATAAATCGACCTTGGACTCTGCCGTGCATGCGCACTAAGTTTTAACGTTCTAGCTCACTTCTGCTGTTTACAGCAGTGCTTGAAAGGAAGGTGTGTAGCGTGTTATCATCACATTAACCATGATAGAGAAAGTTGAGCAAAGAATCTTGATGATACCTGCTCAGTGGTCTATGCAAAGTTTTCACAAAGTTTTCATCATACTTGACACAATCAAGAGTAACAGAATTTGTGATATTTTTGCTGCTCTTTAATAAAGCATATTACTCTACCTCTGGTATTTGAGTACTCTTTTTTCCACCTTGTTGCACATTTCATGTGCTTACTCCGGTATATATGTATATATATATATATATATATATATATATCCACAGGGTGGATGGGTAAATTGTCGCCATTTTATATTTTTAATTACATGCATGCACATTCTTTGTTTTTGATTTTGTCAGCTACACAGTATGGTAGGGTCAGTTGGACACCATCCGTAAGACAAACAGCACCATGATGCAATTCACTCTGCCAGAAATTTGGAAACAGCATGCTGCTATACTGCTTGGCTTTTAGGCCAGAAACTCCAATACAAACATTTCAGAGTGTTTGGGTATCAATCTGAGAACAGTGCAATCTGAGGACATGTACCAAGAGTGATAAAAATCAAACATCCAGTCAGCATTGTCGTGTTTGGAGCGATCACTAGTGAGGGCAATGTTATGCCTCCATTCATCTTCCCACACAGCCTCAGACTCAACACAGAGGCCTACATCAAGTGCCTGGAGGATGTAGTACTGCCCTGGGTCAAGAGGGTGGCTGCTGGAAAACCCTATGTCTGTCAACAGGACTCTGCACCATGCCATACAAGCAGGACAACCCAATCATGGCTGACAGACAATTCCTGCGACCACATCACCCCTAACACCCCATACTGCAACACCCTTGATTATTATGAGAAACCAACAAAACTCCTTATAAGACCAAAGATGATCAGAAGGCAAGGATTATGGCAGCATTGACCAACTTAAGCAAGGAGACTATCCAGAAGAGTTGCAGGAGATTCCAAGTAGTCTAGAGGCCATGGTTGAAGCCAATGGCGATTTTATTGAATAAATTTACTATTTATTATTTCAAGATATTTTTGTGTAATTTTGGTAAATATATCTGTTAAAATGAAATGTCAATGTTATTTTCATTTTTGCATAATTTAGACGATAATTTATTCACTGCACTGTGTGTGTGTGTGTGTGTGTGTGTGTGTGTGTGTGTGTGTGTATACACATACATACATACATATATGTGTGTGTATATATATATATATCCGTTTCCTGTGGGTATGCTCGACATTTTGCCACCATCTCTATCCTGCTATCTCCCACTCTCTCTCTCCTTCTCCTGCACTTCCCCCTGGTTGAATAACCATGTATTTCCTTTGCAGTAGCACACCTCTTTCTGTCTTCATTCCTGATCTTTCTCTCTCTCTCCACCCAGGTAACCTTGTACTTCCTCTACATCAAGACACCTGTATCTGTCTCACTATAACCTTTTTATTATCCAACACAAAATCATTTCCTCCAATGTCACCTCCTCTCTTGAAGGTGTCTTTTGTTTTTTTGTTTTTTGTCTTGCAAGGTACTTGGTGACCCTGTCAGTGCAGGTGCCACTTAAAAGCACCCAGTCCACACTGTAAAGTGGTTGGTGTTCAGAAAGGCTTCCAGCTGTAAAAACCTTGCCACAACTGACCATGTTTGTGATTGTTCCACGTAAAAAGCACTAAGTCCACTCTACTGAGTGGTTGGTGTTAGGAAGGGCATCCAGCTGTAAAAATCCTGCCAAAACAGTCACAGAAGTCTGGTGCAGGCTTCGACCTAGCCGGTTCTTGTAAAACCATCCCACCCATGCTAGCATGGAAGTCGAACATTTAACGATGATGATGATGATGATACATAAGGTATGCATATCATCATCATCATCATCATCATCGTTTAACGTCCGCTTTCCATGCTAGCATGGGTTGGACGATTTGACTGAGGACTGGTGCAACCGGATGGCTACACCAGGCTATGCATACCTTTCCTTCATTGGACACTAAATTCTGTTTGTGAAGACCTGTTGAGGCAAATGAAATCGATCCAAATTCGACGACTGGCACCCATGCCAACCTCTCCTTCATTGGACACTAAACTCGGCTTGCGAAGACCTGTTTGGGCAAGTGAAATCGAAATCATGATTGAACCAAATTCGATGACTGGCACCTGTGCCAGTGGAGCACTAAGAGTACTGTCCGAGCATGATCATTGCCAGAGCAGCTGTCTGGCTTCCGTGCCAGTGGCATGTAAACAGCACCATTTGAGCGTGATCGTTACCAGCGTTGCTTTACTGGCACGTGAAAAAACATTCGAGCAAGGTCGTTGCCAGTGCTGCTAGACTGGCTCCTGTGCAGGTGGCACGTAAAAAACACTATTTTGAGTGTCGCCGTTGCGAGTACTGCCTGACTGGCCCTCGTGCCGGTGGCACATAAAAGCACCCACTACACTCTCAAAGTGGTTGGCTTTAAGAAGGGCAGATGTTAAACGATGATGATGATATATATATATATGTAGATATATATATATATATATATATATATATATATATATATATATATATGTATGTATGCATGTATATATATATATATATATATATATATATATACATTCTTTTCTTTTAGTCTTTTGCTTGTTTCAGTCATTTGACTGCAGCCATGCTGGAGCACCACCTTTTGTCAGGCAAATCGACCACCAGGACTTATTCTTTGTAAGCCTAGTACTTACTCTATCGATCTCTTTTGCCAAACTGCTAGGTTACGGGTACGTAAACACACCAGCATCCGTTGTCTAGCAATGTTGTGGGGGAACAAACACAGACACACAAACACATATATATATACTACCAGCTATGACCATCCTATCTACTCTTAAATGCATTGTCTAATATGTCCTTCATTTGAGGCTGACCAAGGCTTTGTGAGTGGGTTTGATAGATGGAAACTGGAAGAAGCTTATCATGTGTGTGTGTTTGTTTTTGTTACTGCCTCCATGTTTTGATATTGTGACAGCCAGGTAACCTTGTACCTCCTCTACAACAAGACACCTGTTTCTGTCTCTCTGTCATCACTATAACCTTTCATCATCTGACACAAGATCACCCCCTCCAATGCCCTCTCCCCTCCCAAAAGATTTTTTTGTCTTGCAGGTTACTTGGTGACCCTGTCAGTACAGGTGCCACTTAAAAAGCACCCAGTCCACACTATAAAGTGGTTGGTGTTAAGAAGGGCATCCAGCTGTAAAAATCCTGCCAGAATGGTCACAGAAGTCTGGTGCAGACTTCTGCCTGGCCAGCTCCTTTTAAACCATCCCACCCATGCCAGCATGGAAGGCAGACATTAAACAATGATGATGATGATTGTAAACGAGTGTCACCAACATACAAGCAGTGTCATTTAATTTCCATTCTTCCACAAAACATGTCCAGTCACAGGGAAATATTACCTTGCTTGGAAATAGTTGATGGGTGATGAAAAAGACAGGCATCCAGCCACAGAAAATCCATCTCAATAAACTTCATCTGATAGTAACATACATATACATGACAGGCTTCCATACAGTTTCCATCTATCAAATCCACTCATAAGGCTTTGTTCATCCTGGGACTGTGGCAGAAGACACTTTCCCAAAGTGTGACACGGTGAGACTAAATCTGAAACTATGTGGTCAAAAAGTGAGTTCCTTAATCACACAACCTTTTCTGTGCCTATAAACCAGGATTTGTTAATTAACATAGGGGCCGGCGTGGCTGTGTGGTAAGAGGCTTGCTTCCCAACCACATGGTTCCAGGTTCAATCCCATTGCGTGACACCTTTGGTTGACCAAAGCCTTTTGAGTAGATTTGGTAGACGGAAACTGGAAGAAGCCTGTCATATAGGCGTGTGCGTGTGTGTGTGTTTGTGTTTGTCCCCCGACCTTCGCTTGACAACCGATGTTGGTGTATTTACGCCCCCCCCCATAACTTAACAGTTCAACAAAAGAGCCCGATAGAATAAGTACTAGGCTTATAAAGAATAAATCCTGGGGTCAATTTGTTCGACTAACGGCGGTGCTCCAGTATGGCCACAGTCAAATGACTGAAACAAGTAAAGGAAAGTCCAACAGCTGTTCCAAATAACAGAATAGAAAAATAAACAAAAACAAATAGATATTTAAAAGTTTTATGAAATGACAGAATTGGGTGGGGGGAGATTATCTTCTTTTAAAATGTAAGGGAGATGATTCTAGTTAAGTTTTCAGAAAAGATTGTCAATTCTGGATATACAGTGTTTGGATAAATTTGGCAATTTGTTTTGTCTCTTTTTTCAGAAACAGCTTGATGTAAACAGTTAATGGAGAGCATAAAGATTAAAATTATACATTATTTACATTTGACGGATATTTGTCCTCATCTTGTTTGTTGCTAACACAACGTTTCGGCTGATATACCCTCCAGCCTTCTTCAGGCGTCTTGAGGAAATTTTGAACCTGGGTTCTCATTCCTATGAGAATTTCGAACTGGGGTTCTCCTAGGAATGAGAACCCAGGTTCAAAATTTCCTCAAGACGCCTGAAGAAGGCTGGAGGGTATATCAGCCGAAACGTTGTGTTAGCAACAAACAAGATGAGGACAAATATCCGTCAAATGTAAATACTGTACAGAATTCCTCATCTCTTAAATATAGAACTGTATTAAAATTATTGTTGAGAAAAAGTTAGCTAACACAAAAAAACTGGAAGCCATTTGAATATTGGAAAAGAGTTACGTGTATCAGGATTTGCACTTGGTATCAAAATGCCGACACCATGACTTGTGCAATGTTCTGTGAACATTGTAAAGGCTGTATGATATAACAGAGGCAGCTGCAATGGAGACTATGAAGCCATGGGCAGCAGGAAGGGACACAGGCATTCCGACTGTGTCTGCACACTGGAATTCATCAAACAACTGATAAACAGGGCCTTAAACTCGATTCAGAGAACTATGTGAAGCTGCTGGATGACTTGGTCAATCCTTGGCTGGAGAGGACTACTGTTGGAACGCCATATGCATGGCACCTGGATTCAGTTCTTTGCCATACCTCAGGAAAGAGTCAGAAGTGGTTATCAGAAAATTTCTATAACTTCACCAACCCCAAAGCCTGACCATCTAATTCCCAAAATTGTAATCCTATGGATTACTATGTGTGGGACAGTTAAGAAAGGCACCAACCACTCTGGCTGCACGACCCAAGGCCAAGCTGGTGGCCAAGATCAAGGAGGTATTTGAAGATCTTCCCAGGGACACAGTGAAGAATGCATGTGCCAGTTCCAGAACTGTCTTGAGGCTGTAGTGGAAGCTGAGGGCAACTTCTTTGAGTAAACTGTTATCACCCAGCCAAAATCTTAATATTTTCTGATTCTTAAAATACTTTTATTCTCGGTTAGAATATTGTATTTTATTTTCATCGTCATTGTTTAATGTCCGCTTTCCATGCTAGCATGGGTTGGACAATTTGACTGGGGACTGGTGAACCAGATGGCTACACCAGGCTCCAATCTGATTTAGCAGAGTTTCTACAGCTGAATGCCCTTCTTAACGCCAACCACTCCAAGAGTGTAGTGGGTGCTTTTGTGCCACCAGCACGAGGGCCAGTCAGGCGGTACTGGCAATGGCCACGCTCCTTGTATGCAAACTTAAATTTAGCCCAAACACCGTGTAGTTTGTCAAAAATTTTAACTATAGGCCAAACCTTTGGAAACGTTTTTGTAGGACAGTAGAGGGGAGATTCTTAATTAAAAACTGAATTACAAATTGAATAAAACAATGAAGAGAGATGCTTGAAATTTTGATTGTTTTTTGTAGTATATTTTATTTATTTTATTTATGTTTTTCCAATTTCAGAAAATATATGAGAGCATGAGTGTGTATGTGCATGTGTAAGAGTATGTGTGTGTGTGTGTGTGTGTGTGTGTGTGTGTGTGTGTGTGTGTTTGGGGTAATGAGCTAACATGTATAGAGAGGGGAGGAGAGACAGAGAGAGAGAGGAAGAGAGGATGATGAAAAATGATAAATATATGAAGTATTGATTGCCTATTGATGTAGATGAAGGATGTTTTTTAATAATAAAAAAAAAACCAAATAGCTGCACATAATGTAAGAACATGCAGTTAGACTGATGTTATATCTTGAGGCTTGTTCAAGCAGATGGGATTAATCATGCACCAGGTTGCACATTAAGACATGCACCTAACTGCACATTAAGTCCAACAAGTCCATTTTTTGCTATAATTTCAATTACCCTTTTTTTATCTTTCATTGGATTTTTTTTTTTTCTTTTTCTTTTCATCTGTTCTTCTGGTGGTCTCTTCATTCCAAATGAAGCTGGATGTTATGGGAGGAACATGCATGGCACACTTAACCGATTGAATACTCCACCAAACTTCAAAACTCTTGTTCTTCGGCAAGATCATACTGTCGAAATTTGTCAAGATTATAAAAACTGGCTTTTACGACTCGTCCACCAAAATATCGACCATTCAAGTCAACAACAGCTGAAAACAGAGAGAAAAACAATATTAAACACCAAAATTTCATCTCTCTTTACATTCTGAGTTCAAATTCCGCCAAACTCGACTTTGCCTTTTATCCTTTCGGGGTCAATAAATTAAGTACCAGTTGCATACTGGTGTCAATCTAATCAACTGGCCCCCTCCCCAAAAATTTCAAGCCTTGTGCCTAGAGTAGAAAAGAATACTCATTACTAGTTTTACGTTCTGAGTTCAAATTTCACCAAGGTCAACTTTGCCTTTTATCCTTTTAGGGTCGATAAATTAAGTACCAGTTGCATACTGGGGAGTCGATCTAATCAACTGGCCCCTCCCCAAAAATTTTGGGTCTTGAGCCTAGAGTAGAAAAAAGAATATTAAACACTAAAATAATTCAGATGGAAATTAAATTTCTGGTAAATTGAGTTTAAACTAGACACAAGTATTATTTTGTTTAGCTTTTATATCCATCATTTTATGATTTGTGCTCACAAGGGTCAGAAAAATATCAAGGGATTGGTAAGCAGCCAAATACCCTTCCTGTTGCAAGCCCTTTGCTTGATTTTCAAGTAAGGGATTGCTTATTCCACATCCACAAAAGTGCAAAGCCATTGGAAAGTTTGTTGATAAGGAACTGACATCATCGCTCCTGTCAGGCTTCAGAACAATCTCCATTTTTCCAGATACTAGCCAATCCAAGATCCAACACGACTACGAAAGATGCTTTCTCAAGATGCTGTGCAATGGAACTAAGCTTACATCCATGCAGTTAGGAAGGGAAAAGTTTACGTGTACAACTATACCTGTACATAAAGGTGTAAGAGTGGCTGTGTGGTAAGTAGCTTGCTTACGAACCACATGGTTCCGTGTTCAGTCCCACTACGTGGCATCTTGGGCAAGTGTCTTCTACTATAGCCTCAGGCCGACCAAAGCCTTGTGAGTGGATTTGGTAGACGGAAACTGAAAGAAGCCCTTTAGCATCCAGATTATTCTGTCCAATGTAATGCTTTTGAATTAATCATGCATTATTTGGTACTTCTGAGATTTCAATGATGTGATTGTACATTTTAAGAATAACATTGTAACATTGTATGGTAAGTATGAGAGGCCAGATTTGGCCAGTCTGCACATAAATGGGACCAGACCTGGAATATTTGGACCAGATCTGGATGGCTCAAACATTAAAAGGTTAAAGTGGGCCTTTGGCCTCTAGTCAATTTCACATTCTGCAAGTCTTCAGGATAAACCATAAGTAAAGGTGTTAATCCCTACCAAAAGACAGATATTTGCTATGGTCATGTCTATTCGACTAACCTCTCTCCGTAATTCCATTCCACACCTAACACAATCAGTTACACCCTTAAACAGTTCGAATGTCTCCCATATTAACATCAAACAAACATACAATACCTTTTATGGCTGACTCGACTCTTTCGAATTCAACAAAAATACGAACTGCTTCTTCGTCATCACACCCAGGTATCTTTTAAAATAGAAAGAACAACAATGACAGCTTTTAAAATACTCGGAACTAAATCTGAAACAGGTTTATTACCACAAGGAAGAAATATACAAAAGAGAATTAAATTTTACACGGGCCACTAGCACGGAAGCCAGACAGCTGCTCTTTCGAGCGTGTTCATTGCCAGAGCAGCTGTCTGGCTTCTGTGCTGGTGGCCCGTAAATAGCACCATTTTAGCGTAATCGTTACCAGCGTTGCCTTCTAGCACTTGTGCTGGTGACACGTTAGAAAATCATTCAAGCGAGGTCGTTGCCAGTGCCGCTGGACTGGCTTCTGTGCAGGTGGCACGTAAAAAAACACTTTTTTAAGCGTGGCCGTTACCAGTATCGTGTGACTGGCCCTCGTGCCGGTGGCACATAAAAGCACCCACTACACTCTCGGAGTGGTTAGTGTTAGGAAGGACATCCAGCTGTAGAAACTCTGCCAGATCAGATTGGAGCCTGGTGCAGCTTTCTGGCTTGCCAGCCCTCAGTCAAATCGACCAACCCATGCTAGCATGGAAAGCAGACGTTTAACGATGATGATGATGATGAGTATCATCATTTTAACATCAGTTTTTCATGCTGGCATGGATCGGATGGTTTGACAGGAGCTGGCATACTGGGGGCGCAGGGCTGTACCAGGCTCCAATTGTCTGTTTTGGTATGGTTTCTACAGCTGGATGCCCTTCCTAATGCCAACCATTTTACAGAGTGTACCGGGTGCATTTTACATGCACCATCACTAGTGCAAGCTACAAGGACACTGAGTAGCTTGCAAAACAAAAAAACAAACCCTCAGCTGGGAGGAGGAAGTAGTAGTGAAGAGGGTGGGGCTTTGTGCCATTTAAGAGGGATTCGAAGTACAGAGGGACGGGGATTTGTGTCCAGCTGCAGAGTAGATACATGAGTACTCCAGTCGAAAAAGAAGGGAGTATGGATTAGAGAGTAACATAAAGAGAACAGGCGAGTCATTGAGTATCAGAGAGTATATGTAAATAAAGAACATCAATAAATTGAACGGGTAGGTGGGGGTGGATTTTATGAAATTTAAGGACATCATCATCATCATTGTTTAATGTTCGCCTTCCATGTCAGCATGAGTGGGATGGTTTGACAGGAGCCAGCCAGGCAGAAGCCTGCACAGGACTTCTGCAACTGTTTTGGCAGGATTTTTACAGCTGGATGTCCTTCCTAACACCACCCACCCAGCAGAGTGGACTTAGTGCTTTTTACGTGGCACAAGTACAGGCGAGGTCAGTTTTGGCAAGGTTTTTACAGCTGGATACCCTTCCAAATACCAACCACTTTACAGTGTGGACTGGATGCTTTTTAAGTGGCACCGGCACTGACAGGGTCACCAAGTAACCTGCAAGACAAAAAAGTCTTTTGGGAGGGGAGAGGGCATTGGAGAAGGTGATCTTGTGTCAGATGATGAAAGGTTATAGTGAGACAGAGAGACAGAAACAGGTGTCTTCCTATAGAGGAGGTACAAGGTTACCTGGCCGGAGAGAGAGAGAGAGAAAGAGAGAGAGAGAGAGAGGAAGAGAAGGAAGGAATGAAGACAGAAACAGGTGTGCTACTGCAAAGGAGATACATAGTTAACCAACCTGAGGGAAGTGCAGGAGAAGGAGAGAGAGAGAGAGTGGGAGACAGCAGGATAGAGATGGTGGCAAAGTGCAGGGCATACTCACATGGGATGGGGATCAGAATATAAATGGGATGGTTGAGTAAAAGAAGAGAGAGATATCGATGGTAGCAAGTGCCAGGGCATACATTTGAGGTTTGAAGGCCATAATATAAGTGGCAGAATATTGCGAAAGAAGTGGGATTAAAGAGTGCGGAGGAGAGGAGTGAGTGGTGCAAACCTGGGTATAGAGTGGGGTGGGGGCTACTGGATAGCAATGATACAGAGAAACAGGGCCGTGAGGACAGGATTGGGAAGTGAGAGGTAGGCATATTTTATGAAGGAGGAAATGTGAGGAAGAGGAGAGGAGAAATGTAGTTTGGTCTGTTGTGGTGGGGTGTGTGAAAAGTTTTCTTGTTATGTGTGGGTGGAAGACACAGTGCTTCTAGAACTCAGTTTTGCTGAAGTGGGCAGATCTTCGCAAGAATCTCATATTGCCAGATATCTCAGTCCATTGTCATTTCCTCCATGAGGCCCAACATCCTGAGTTCGGTCTTCACCACTTCATCCCATGTCTTCCTGGGTCTCCCTCTTCTACAGATGCCATCCACTTTCAGTGATCAGCACTTCTTTATACACAGATGTCAGGAGCCAGCAGATAGCAATGATACAATGAGACAGGACCAAGAGGACAGGATTGGGGGGGGGGGGGGGGGGGGGGTAAGCACAGTGCATGGAATGGAAAAGCGAGGAAGAGAAGAGATGTGAAATATCAAATAAACTCACCTCAAATATCAAGCATTTGACCACTTTACCATATTTGGCACATTCCTCAGCAGTTTCTGGTTCTAAATCATCGTCAACTTCACCAGACCCAACCATATTCTGAAAACAAATCAGTGGTGTTAGCATTTACATATCATCATCATCATCATTTAAAGTCTGTTTACCATGCTGTCATGGGTTGGATGGTTTGGTTTGTCTGTCCTTGTTTGTCCCCTCTATGTTTAGCCCCTTGTGGGCAATAAAGAAATAAGAGCTGGTAAGCTGGAGAGAGCTGCACCAAGCTCTGGTTATCTAGCATGCGCCATCAAGCAAGAATACAAAGCAAAAGCAAAAGAAGCAACCAAGCAGCATATATATACATACATATATATATATATATATATATATATATATATGGCCACAGCCTCAGGGCTGAAATGTATAGAAGAATAATTATATATCGAAATTGAACCAAATTCAATGACTGGCACCTGTGCCAGTGGAGTGCTAACAGCACCATCCGAGTGTGATCATTGCCAGAGCAGCAGTCTGGCTTCTGTGCCGGTGGCACGTAAATAGCAATATTTGAGCGTGATCATCACTAGTGTCGCCTCACTGACACTTGTGCCGGTGGCACATGAAAAAACATGCGAGCAAGGTTGTTGCCAGTGTCGCTGGACTGGCTCCTGTGTAGGTGGCACATAAAAAACCCCATTTGAGCATGGCCGTTGCCAGTACCGCCTACACTGGCCCTCGTGCCAGTGGCATGTAAAAGCACCCACTACACTCTCGGAGTGGTTGGTGTTAGGAAGGGCATCCAGCTGTAGAAAGTCTGCCAAATCAGATTGGAGCCTGGTGTAGCCATCTGGTTCACTAGTCCCCAGTCAAATCGTCCAACCCATGCTAGCATGGAAAGCGGACATTAAACGATGATGATGATGATGATATATATATGTGTGTGTGTATATATATATATATATATATATATATATATATACATTTATATATATGTTATATGTTATATGTCATCCTCATTTAACATTTGTCTTCCATGTTGGCATGGGGGCTGGACAGTTTGACAGGAGGTGGCAAGCCAGAGGACTGCACCAAGCTCTACTGTCTCTTTTGGCATGGTTTTTATGGTTGGACGCTCTTCCTATCACCAACCACTTTACAGAGTAGACTGGGTGCTTTCCGCATGGCACCAGCACAGGTGAGGTCTGTTTTGTCATGGTTATTTTATGGCTGGATGCCATTCCTAATGCCAACCACTTTGCAGAGTGTGCTGGGTGCTTTTTATGTGGCACCATCACCAGCAGTGCCACATGAAAAATCACTGGTGCCGGAGCCTTGTAAAAAGAAAAATGTGTGTGTGTGTGTGTGTGTGTGTGCCCCTATATTTTGATTATTATGTGACAGTTGTAAACAAGCATCACCATTAAGCAAGCCATGTTCTTTGTTTCTAGTCTTCTATGGAAACATATCCAGCCATGAGGAAATATTACCTTGCTTGGTAACAAGGAGGGCATCCAGCTGAACAAAATTTGCCTCAAAGAATTCCTCCTAACCCATGCAAGCATGGAAAAGTGGACGTTAAATGATGACGATGGTGATTGTGTGTTTATTTGATCGTTGAATGAAGGGAGATAACTATGCTACATGTATTGATTGTTGAAATGAGAAGCAGGGAATGATTGCCAACAGATACACTTCTATGGACATTGACAGCTCTCTCTTTCTCTTCAGGGAGTCTTATAGAGTTTTCCTCAAATGCCACACCCTAACCCTTTGAGAAGGGAGAACCCTTTTTTTATTTTTATCGTTTGCCTTTCAGTCATTGGATTGCGTCCATGCTTTGAAGGATTTTTAGTCAAACAAACTGACCCCGTTACTTAGTTTTAAAAACTGGTACCTATTCTATCAGCTTCTTTTACCAAACTGCACAGTTACAGGAATGTAAACAAACCAACACCAGTCACCAAGTGGTGGTGGGGGCAGATATAAACACGAAGACAAACACATATACAAGAGGCTTCTTTCAGTTTCCTTCAACGAAATCTACTCACATGGCTACAGTAGAAGACATTTGCCCAAGGTGCCATGCAGTGGGACACAGGGCCAGACATGCATGGCTGCAATCTCATTTTAGTTGCTGGGTCTTCACAATCACTGTGTATCTCCAAAGGTCCTGGTCTCCTGTCATTACTTCTGTGAGGTTTAATGTTTGAAGGTCATGCTTCACCACCTCATCCCATGTCTTCCTGGGTCTACCTCTTCCACAGATTTCTTCCAGTTAGGGTGTGGCACTGTCCTCATCCATACACAACACATGACCATACCAGTGCAGTTGCCTCTCTTGCACACCATATCTGATGCTTCTTATGTCCAACTTTTCTCTCAGAGCACTTACACTCTGTCATGTATGCATGCTGACATACACATGCAGCGGATCATGCTAGCTTCATTTCTTTCAAACCTCCACATGTCCTCAGCATACATGGCCCATGTTTCACTGCCGTGTAGCATGGCAGTTTGCACACATGCATCATACAGTCTCCCTTTCACCCTGAGCTAACCTATGAAGGAAACACTGCAAGTGAGAAATACCAGCCACTTACTCTGTCTGACAGATACCTCCACTCCACAATCATCATATCATTTGAAACAATATTCCACTTTTATAGTAACAGAAATACAAAGAATCTTCACTTACCCGCAACAATATCACTTTCGATGGATGTTTCAGTAAATTGGAATTGGTAACTGTCATATCTCGAGGTGGATCTTGAAGAAAAACGCAGAAAAAATACTTTAAGAATTTTTTATTAAGTAGCTATATATTAAAAATAATCGTTTCTATTATAAGGCTACTGCCAGAAATTTAGAGAAAGGGTTAGTCAATTAAACTATATAAGCTCCCAGTATTTGACTGATTCTCATTTTATCAACCCTAGAAAAATGAACAAAGTCGACCACCACAGAATTTGAACTCAGAACACTAGCATCACTACCAACTTATTTTCTTCCCAATAACTCTCACCCACCCTTATATAATGCGGGGTAGCCATGTATATATATATCAGGACACCTCTGCTTGTCCTTGGCATAACGTCAGTGCTCCCACTCGCAAATATTTCCTCAAGTGAGTTGAAGGGGCTGTTCCACTATTTTTGTTCTTCCCTGTCTTGGAAGTTGCATGGCAATCGCATTAGTGCTGGTGGCATGGGAGCTAGTCAGGCAGCACTGGCATTGGCCACAATCAAATGGTGCTTTTTACATGCCACCAGCATATATAAATAGATTATAAACACTTTCTACATACCTTTTTGCATGTCCTTTTCATGTATGATTTTACCACCACGTTTGCTGGTTTTCTCCACAAACAAGGCCGTACTCATACCTTGTTCTTGTTTACCTAAGCCTTGCCCTTCTTTATAACCATATTTAGCCATAATCTTCGAAGCAATGGAACCACTACAATCAATGAAATACAACAAAGAGGAACAAAGTTGAAAGGTTATGCATGAAAATATATTCTGTAGTATGGCATACAATTATTATTATTATTATTATTATTATTATTATTATCATTCATCATCATCATCATCATCATCATCGTTTAACGTCCGCTTTCCATGCTAGCATGGGTTGGACGATTTGACTGAGGACTGGTGAAACTGGATGGCAACACCAGGCTCCAATCCAATTTGGCAGAGTTTCTACAGCTGGATGCCCTTCCTAACGCCAACCACTCAGAGAGTGTAGTGGGTGCTTTTACGTGTCACCCGCACATTATTATTATTATTATTATTATTCAGGTCACTTCCTGGAACTGAACTCAGAATCTTGGGGTTAGTAGCCTGTGCTCTTAACCATACGCCATATGCCAGTACCAAAGCAACCTAGTATTCTACATGCTATTATTTTATATATGGGCCTGACGGAGACAAAGTGGCTGAGTTCCTTTCGAGCGTTGGGCCTCATGGAGGGCTTCACAGAGGCAATGACTGAGACCTTTGGTATTATGCTGTGCTTGAGAAGACTCGTCAAGCCAAGCAAAATTGCAGTCATGGCAGATACCAGTGTCATGCAAATGGCACCCATGTCGGTGGCACGTAAAAGCACCCATTATACTCTCGGAGTGGTTGGTATTAGGAAGGGCATTCAGCTGTAGAAAACCATGCCAAATCAGACTGGAGTCTGGTGCAGCATGCCAGCCCTGGTCAAACTGTCCAATCCGAAAGTGTAGTGGGTGCTTTTACGTGCCACCAGCATGAGGGCCAGTCAGGTGGTACTGGCAACAACCACGCTTGAATGTGCCAGTAAGGCTACACTGGCAACAATCATGCTCAAATAGTGCTTTTTATGTGCCACTGGCACGGGAGCCATTCAGTGGCCCTGGCAATAATCACGCTCAGATGGTGCTTTTAACGTTCCACTAGCATGAGTGCCAATCGGGCAGTACTGTCATCGGCTACATCAGCGACTTTGATTTCACTTGCCTCAACAAGCAAAGTTTATTGTCCAATGAATGAAGGCTTCTCATAAGTAGGCTGGTTATACACCACTGGCATAGGCCATGGGTTATGGTCTCACTTGGCTTGTCGGGTCTTCTCAAGCACAGCATATCTCCAAAGTCACTAGTCACTGCTTCGGTGAGGCCCAATGTTCGAAGGTTGTGCTTCACCACCTCATCCCAGGTCTTCCTGGGTCTACCTCTTCCACAGGTTCCCTCAACTGCTAGGGTGTGACACTTTTTCACACAGCTGTCTTCATCCATTCGCAACACCTGTCCATACCAGCGCAGTCGTCTCTCTTAAACAATATATATGTATATATATTCAAACGGCAAATATTTCCAGCAAAATGACTGGAAACATGTAATTCAGTATTGGTTTACTCTTTTACTCTTTTATTTGTTTCTGTCGTTTGACTGCGGTCATGCTGGAGCACCGCCTTTAGTTGAACAAATCGAACCCCCAGGACTTATTCTTTGTAAGCCTAGTACTTATTCTGTCGGTCTCTCTTGCCAAACCGCTAAGTGACGGGGACGTAAACACACCAGCATCAGTTGTCAAGCAATGTTGGGGGGACAAACACAGATACACAACCATACACACACACACACACACACACACACATATATATATCGGCTTCTTTCAGTTTCCGTCTATCAAATCCACTCACAAGGCTTTGGTCGGCCTGAGGCTATAGTAGAAAACACTTGCCCAAGATGCAACGCAGTGGGACTGAACTGGGAACCATGTGGTTGGTAAACAGGTAAACAAGCTACTTACCACACAGCCACTCATGCACCTATTCGTTTACATCATATGACTTAGCAGTTCAGCAAAAGAGACCGACAGAATAAGCACCAGGTTTCAAAGCAAAAACAAGAATTGGCGTTGCTTCGTTTAACTAAAATTCAAGGCAATGCTCCAGTATGGCCGTAGTCTTATGACTGAAACAAACAAAAGAAAAACTACTTCTCTCAACTCTTTCTAGAGCCCCACTTACAACAGATCCCCTTCTGTTATACACATGACCACACCATCATAGAGAACAACCAGTTCTCTCTGTAATCATTTGTTACAACAACCACAAGGTATTATTACAGTGGCAATACAAACTTACCCAAGTCCCATGCTGAATCCTAATGGTGGCGGTGATGACGGTCTCTCGTTGTTTGGTGCGGCCTCTGGCGTTTCTACAAAAGAGTAACAGAATACATTTGCGTGTCATACAAATAAATAAAAATCGAAAAAAGGATCAAGCAGTGTTAGAATGAGGGGACACAGACACACATGCACTCACATCTGGGTACACAAACACAAGAAACAGTAGGGGTAGTTATGTCACTAGAGCAAACACAAATAAGAAATACACACACAAGTTCATATTTATGCCTGATCTCTCTCTTTCCCTCTCTCTGGCTGGGTAACCTTGAACCTCCAAGGTACTTCTTTCTCTCTTTCTGTCTCACTATAAACCTTTTGTCATCTGACACAAGATTACCTCCTCCAATGCCCCTCTCAAAAAATTTTTCTTTTTTTTGGCTTGCAAGGTACTTACTTGGTGACCCTGTCAGTGCAGGTGCCACTTAAAAAGCACCCGGTCCACACTGTAAAGTGGTTGGCATCTGGAAAGGCATCCAGCCGCAAAAACCTTGCCAAAACTGATCTCACCTGTGCTTGTGCCACGTAAAAAGCACTAAGTCCACTCTGTTGGGTGGCTGGTGTTACGAAGGGCATCCAGCTGTAAGAATCCTGCCAAAACAGTTGCAAAAGTCTGGTGCAGGCTTCTGCCTGGCTGGCTCCAGTCAAACCTCCCCAGCCATGCCACCATGGAAGGCAGATGTTAAACAGTGACAATGATTAATACACATATACACACACACACATACATATTTATACACTCACACACACATACATATATTTATACACACACACACATATATATATATATATATATATATATATAACGTGGCAGTAAGGAATTGAATACTTAAAGAGGAGTCAGGGAAAGAACATACATATGCAGTCACCCAGGCTACTAGAAATAGAAGCCAAAAGCCTCTCAAAACACATCCTATCTATAAGATACACTGAAACAATGTAATCCTTGAAATTCACAAAAAAAACAGGATGGGCATGGCTGGTATAGCTCTGATCATAGGCTTGCTCAGGTCTAAACAACAACGCCAACAACAACTAGTAAAACAGATCAAAATAGGCGCAGGAGTGGCTGTGTGGTAAGTAGCTTGCTTACCAACCACATTGTTCCGTGTTCAGTCCCACAGCGTGGCATTTGGGCAAGTGTCTTC
The DNA here is from genome assembly GCF_046866305.1 of Octopus bimaculoides. NCBI lineage: Eukaryota > Metazoa > Mollusca > Cephalopoda > Octopoda > Octopodidae > Octopus > Octopus bimaculoides. The sequence continues at coordinate 10,177,490 of NC_142931.1, read as the reverse complement.
TACTATAGCCTCAGGCCGACCAAAGCCTTGTGAGTGGATTTGGTAGACGGAAACTGAAAGAAGCCCATCATGTATATATGTATATACAGGGTGACCACAAAGTCTGGGTACATGAGGATTAACACATACTTTAAGAAATTATTATTTTTTATATTTAATTGTTTTTGTTATGATTTTACTTACTCCATGTACCCACATGGGGATTAACACATACTTTAAGAAATTATCATTTCTTATATTTTATTGTTTTTGTTATGATTTTACTTACTCCATGTACCCACATGGGGATTAACACATACTTTAAGAAATTATTATTTCTTATATTTAATTGTTTATGTTATGATTTTATATACTCCACGTAGCCAGACTTTGTGGACACCCTGTATATATATGTATGTGTGTGTATATGTTTGTGTGCCTGGGTTTGTCCCCCCCAACATCGCTTGACAACCGATGTTGGTGTGTTCATGTTCCCGTTACTTAGCGGTTTAGTAAAAGAAACCGATAGAATAAGTACTATGCTCCCAAAGAATAAGTCCTGGGGTTGCTTTGCTTGACTAAAGGCAGTGCCCCAGCATGGCCGCAGTCAAATGACCGAAACAAGTAAAAGAGAACAAAATATTTTGGTCACTCACCTTCTGGGTTAGCTACTGTATCTTCTTCAATAAGGGATATAGGTGGAGGGATGGCCACTCCAGAGGCAGCTGGTTATAAACACAAACAAGAAAATACATATAATGTGTTGTATTCACACAAATAGTAACAATTTGGAAATCTTATACAACAACACCTCAACATCTTTCATTCCATAAACAAATGGCTTCTGTTTTTTTGGTTTTATTTAATTAAAGGCAACTTACGACGTTTGGGTTTTTCATATTCCTCTTCTTCCTCATTCTCCTCCTCCCGTCTCCTTCCCCGCTCCATTTCACTGGTTGGTTCTGGTGTGTTAACAATAGGAGGTGGAGGTGGTGGTGGGGGTTCTGGCCAGGTTGGTGTTCCTCGGCTTGGCAAAGTTACACTTTAAACATTATAGAAAGAGATCCATAAGTAATTATAAAACACACACACACACGTATACAACAGGCTACTTTGCATTTCAATCCTCTAAGTTCACTCACAAAGCTTTCTTTAGCCCAGGTTTAGAGCTGAAGACACTTGCCTAAGGTACCACACAGTGGAACCAGCACTTTGGATAGTTCATCATCATCATCATCAATGTTTAATGTCTGCTTTCCATGCTAGCATGGGTTGGATGATTTGACTGAGGACTGGTGAACCAGATGGCTGCACCAGGCTCCAACCTCTGATCTGGCAGAGTTTCTACAGCTGGATGCCCTTCCTAACACCAACCACTCCGAGAGTGTAGTGGGTGCTTTTACGTGCCACTTAGGCAGTACTGGCAATAAACACAATTTCACGGTGGCATTAAAATGAAGGGCACTCAATTAATGATGAATGTATATATATATATATATATATAATATTTAAATATATGGGTACAGGACATCAAGAAAAATGTTAAACACAATGAGAAACGAAAACAGAAAATGAGCATTTTTCGAACAACGAAAAAAACAAACTGAGAAACGAGACATGCAACATAAAGAGTCTATCCCTTCGTCAGTTGTCCCTGTTCCATCTACTCCGCGTTTCAAAGGCAAGGACAATATGCGACTTCGTTGGAACAGTCCTTCCCGCAAAGCAAATTAAATAAAATTTGGAATTTTTTGGAATTTACATATATACATATGCACACACACACATACACACACGCCCATATATAGACACATACTTTTCATCGCGGTCTTTATCTTTCTTTATTTTTTCTTCCTCACGCTCCTTCTGTCTCTGTTCCCTTCTCTTTTTCACAATTTCTTCATATTCGTTGGGTCTTAAAGGATCATACTCGTCTGTGACCCCTGTTAGGGATGGAACAGGTTCTGATGCTATAAACGGTGAGCTACCCAAGGAAGCAGGAGGGCCTCGTTCTAACTGAAAAGAAAATGAAATAAAATATATCACTTTAATTCCCCCGTCACAGAAACACACCAATAATCTTTGCAATACTAAAATTATAGCTATTTTATCTTTTATTACTTGGTCTGGGGCCATGCTGGAGCAATGCCTTTCACCGAACTGCTAAGTTACAATTTTCTTTATATTATATAACTAGAATTCTGTTTTCATATATTGAATAGATGAAAACATCTATAAATTAATCGATGTAGAGATAAACCAGTGGACACTTGGATGTAAGACACCCCTAGAAAGAACAATTTCTTTCTATACAAAACTATATATAAATATATATATCACTTGCCACGAATGCGTTTATTATGTAAATTGGTCGATTCTATAGGGCTACACCTCTAAACTTAGTGGCTATTTAAGCAATGTGTGGGGAATAGTTAATGGGTTGGATATGATGCTGATGAAAGAACAATAATTCCCAAAATATGCATATACACCCATTACCTATCTTTGGTCACATTGTTTACATAGACATATTTGTATACAAAACATCATAACTTTCAGAAAATCTGAAGAGACAACTTAAAAGAGATTAAATCGCACTGCTAACACAAGAAGTAGGACACAATATTGACTTGGTAGGATATCAAAATGACAAAACAGAATAGTGTCCCGACAAGCAATTAATTCATAAATATACACACATATATGTGTGTGTGTGTGTACTTTACATAAAAGAACTATAATTTCAGCTGGTCTCTTGAATGTTCAACTCTATTTTGCCACTGAACCAAATTCGATGACTGGCACCAGTGCCAGTGGTGCGCGAACAGCACCATCCGATCGGGATCACTGCCAGAGCAGCGGTCTCACTTCCGTGCCGGTGGCACGTTAAAAGCACAATTTGAGCGCTATCGTTTCCAGCTTCGCCTTGCTGTCACTTGTGCCGGTGGCATGTGAAGAAAACATTGGACTGACTCCTGTGCAGGTGGCACATAAAAAACACCATTTGAGCGTGGCCGTTGCCAGTACCGCCAGACTGGACCTCGTGCAGGTGTCACGTAAAAAGCACCCACTACACTCTCGGAGTGGTTGGCGTTAGGAAGGGCATCAACCTGTAGAAACTCTGCCAGATCAGACTGGAGTCTGGTGTAGCCATCTGGTTCGCTAGTCCCCAGTCAAATTATCCAACCCATGCCAGCATGGAAAGCAGACGTTAAACGATGATGATGACAATACATCGATCAAACTAAACAGGGAATTAAATAATGCACAAAGCAAGCAGCAGTAAGACTTCTACGAGTAAGATAGGCCACAGTCATTGTAACTGTGTGTGTGTGGTGTGTGTGTATGTGTGCGGTTATGTGTGTGGGAGGTGTAGAAGCAGGGTTGAATTTAGGGCAGAGTCAAGGTAGGTAGACAGGATAATGATACAACAATTAGGATTCCTTTGCTGATTAACATCATTAACAAAGAAGAATAAATTAATTTGGGTGGGGGACTTAAAAAGCTGCACATTTAATTGGTACTATCATTGGGTGGGGGGAGCCCAGTGTTTCTTCACTGGTGTTATTTACAGTTTAATACTTACGCGACCAGTCTGTTGGTTAAAATGTAGAGGTTGATCAGTAAGGTCAGCGTGTCTTTTTAGGTCCACAACAGGTGCCATAATCGGGGTCTGTTTCTGTCGCTGTAAACAACAAAACAAAACAACAACAACAATATAATTATGAACAGAAAAACAGCAATAAGTTGGAGGGAAAAAAGGAAGATAAGATGAAATATCCAACAAACATGAAATGGAAACTAACTTTGATTCCTTTTTAAATCTCAATATTTTCTTTCAATATTTGTCAAATATTAGAACACACACACTCATACATGCTTTTCCATCCTTGCATGGGTTGGAAGGAGTTTATTAAGGTAGTCAGCTGGATGCTCTTCCTGTTCCTAACCTTACCTGTTTCCAATCAAGGTAATATTTCCCCAGGGCCAGACATTTTTACACAGAATATTGAACATGAAAGACTTAATCGCAATCATTTACAACTACCATACAATGTCAAGACAAGGAGACAAACATACACACACACACACTATATATGTGTGTATGTATATATATATATATATATATATATATATATATATATATACACACAAACACACACATGAGGGGCTTCTTTCAGTTTCCGTCTGCCAAATCTACTCACAAGGCGTTGAATGGCTCGAGGCTATCGTAGAAGACACTTGTCCAAGGTTCCATGCAGTAGGACTGAACCCAGAACCATGTGGTTGGGAAGCAAACTTCTTAACCATACAGCCATACATTCACCTATGTATCAATCCAATAACTTAGTCATATTTTTCAGTGAGCAGGCATGTGTTCAAAGGCATTCCAACCATGCCTACCACAACTTCTCAGGGATATCTAGAACTACATTATCTAGTGTACCCTTTGTTTCCCAAGACAGTTAAGATGTGATTTGGGACAGATTTGACTGCTATTTCTTGTATATCAATCAACCACATAGAGGTCGCCTTCAGGGGTGAGTAAGTAAATAATAAAGACAAAAATAGTTATCTAACAGACATTAAACGATGGTGACGATGATGATGATAATAATGATGATGATGATGATAAAGCAAGAAGTATAGGGGTGACCCAAAGAGAAATATTTATAATAATCATAATACAAACCTTGTTTTGAAGAGAGGCTACTTTCTTAGCTTGTAACTGAGAATGTAATAATTTGTAGGCAGAAGACCAACCAGCTGCAAAAACACAAGAGGAAGATATATCACTTATATATATATATATTTCTTTTATTTGTTTCAGTAATTTGACTGCAGCCATGCTGGAGCACCGCCTTTAGTCGAACAAATCAACCACACCAGTCTCTTTTGCCGAACATACCTACATCTATATGTATACATACATGCATATATGGGTACAGAACATCAAAAAAACGTTAAACACAATGAGAAATGAAAACATAAAAACGAATATTTTTCGAACAACGAAAAAAACAAACAGAGAAACGAGACATGCAACATAAAGAGTATACCCTTTCGTCAGTTGTCCCTGTTCCATCTACTCCGCATTTCGAAGGCAAGGACAATATGCAACTTCGTTGAAACAGTCCTTCCCGCAAAGCAAATTAAATAAAATTTGGGATTTTTGCGGAGGGTGAAAATGTTAACAAGAACAGGATAGTGAGAACAAGACAGTAAAAACAAACGGTGAGGGCTGTTGAGCCAAGACGATAGAAAAATTATTATGAACGCTAGGTAGACGAGCCATGAGAGAAGAGACAGAAAAAAGCACGTCCAGCATGCAAAATGGATGTTAAATGATGATGATGTATGCATATACATTCTTTTAGTTGTAAAGTAACATAAATAACTCATGAACATAGAGTTTTGTGTATTGCATTCATTAACCCATACACACACACACACATACATGATAGGCTTTCAAAAAGCTTCCATCTTGCAATTTCGCTCACAAAACATAAGTCAGGCCAAGGCTTAGAGCAGAAACCATTTACCCATGATGCCACACTGTGAGATCAAACTCAAAGTCACATGACAGTGAAGTGAACTTAGTCACCCAATCATGTCTGAACTGGCATCCTGATATAAATTTGAATTACTGCAATAACTTGTAGCAGGGATTTGAAACCTCAACTGCTAGATAACTGGTCAGACACTACAAGTGAACCACCACAGTTTCACATCATCATCATCACTGTTTAATGTCCGCTTTCCATGCTGGCATAGGTTGGACAGTTTGCTGGGGACCGGCAAGCCAGGGGGTTGCACCAGGCTCCAATCTGATTTGGCAAGGTTTCTACAGCTGGATGCCCTTCCTAACGCCAACCACTCCGAGAGTGCAGTGGGTGCCTTTTACATGTCACCGACACTGGCATCAACCAGGCTCGAATTGTGCTCTGGGGCCAGTCAGGTGACACTGGCATTGACCATGCCTGAATGGTACTTTTTACGTGCCACCGGAACGGGTGCCAGTCAGGCAGCACTGGAATCAGCCATGATCTGTCTGTTAATTGACTAATCAGCATCAGGCTGTGGCATGATTTGGTTTTCTCAAATGTCTCCGCCTTACTGGCACTCATGCCAGTGGCATGTAAACAAAACATTGGACTGACTCCTGTGCAGGTGGCACGTAAAAAAACACCATTTGAGCGTGGCCGTTGCCAGTACTGCCGGACTGGCCCTCATGCCAGTGGTACGTAAAAAGCACCCACTACACTCTCAGAGTGGTTGGCATTAGGAAGGGCATCCAGCTGTAGAAACTCTGCCAAATCAGATTGGAGCCTGGTGTAGCCATCTGGTTTGCCAGTCTCCAGTCAAATCGTCCAACCCATGCTAGCATGGGAAGCAGACGTTAAACAATGATGATGATGATGATGTTCTTTTTTTACCCTTTAAAAGACCATTTCGTCATTTGATTAATCACAAAATGTAACTGAGTGACATCCACCACCATTCTTTCCACACTGATGGTTCTAGACATTTGCACACACAACCAAGAATCACTGTCACCACAGACATTTATACAGTTGATGTTGTATATTTTTGGACCAACCACATCCTGTAACGCAGATAGCTATCCATAATTTTAGAGCAGTCTGCCTCTCTCTCAGTCAGCAAATATTTAGGTTGTTCATTGTAAATAGCTAACACTTAATATGTTTATGTCAGGCAATAAATATTTTAGTTAAATATTCACGAGTATACTTCAATCATTATTCATGCAGCTGATGTAATATATCCTCATTCACCAACCAAGCCACCATCGCAAAAAAAAAATGTTTAAGAAATCTTAAATATGTCATGAACCACCATTAAAGAACCAATGGTAATAATAATAATAATGATGATGATGATGATGATGATGATGATGATATCGACGTAGCAGTGCCAGGAGATTAAAATATTATCATGAAAGAAAGAGAATAAGTTGATAAATATGGAGACCTGAGAATTGAGATCGCTAACATGTGGCAGTCACAAGAGTCGAACATAAAGGTCATCGGAGCATTGTCGTCGGAACATTGGGTTCAATACCACCCAATCTGAAAAAACATCTGAAAACCTTAGAAATACTGTACAACCTAGATGCATTGCAAAAGTCGGCATTGCTTGGAACTGCATGCATGTATGTAGGAAGGCGGCGAGCTGGCAGAATCGTTAGCACGCTGGGCGAAATGCTTAGCGGTATTCCGTCTGCCGCTATGTTCTGAGTTCAAATTCTGCCGAGGTCGACTTTGCCTTTCATCCTTTCAGGGTCGATTAAATAAGTACCAGTTACGCACTGGGGTCGATATAATCGACTTAATCCGTTTGTCTGTCCTTGTTTGTCCCCTCTGTGTGTAGCTCCATATTGTGTAAAGTACTGTCTGTCTTAGGTCCTTGTTATGACTTGACAGACAGTACAAACCCCCGGTAGACACAATATCTTCAATCAACAACCTCACGATATTGCATACTGTACGACATCTATAACGGTGGTGGTGGTGGTGGTGGTGATGGTGATGATGATGATGATGATGATGATAATGATAATAATAATAATAATAATAATAATAATAATAATAGTCAACTTACAGACAACGTCTGCAGCAGTATCTCCACCTTCTTTGTTGTCAATTCCATCATACAGGGACATTGTGGAAACACATTGATAGGCTGAAATGACAAAAGAGAAAGAAGCTGGCATGAAAACTGACCAATTTGGTTTTAACCCTTTAGAATTTACACCAGCCATAGCCTCCCAAAATATTCTTGTTTTATGTTCACAGCAGCCAGATCTGGTCTCTCACACCTACCCTACAATGTAAACAATCACATATTTGAAATCTCAAAACACGATAATGCGTGGTTAATTAAAATCATGGGCCTCACGGAGGCAATGACCGAGACCTTTGGCATTATGTTGTGCTCGAGAAGAAGACTCATCAGGCCGAGCAAATCGCAGTTGTGGCAGATATCAGTGTCACACAAGTGGCACCAGTGCCAGTGGCATGTAAAAACACCCATTACACCCTCAGAGTGGTTGGCATTAGCAAGGGCATCCAGCAGTAGAAAACTGCCAAATCAGACTGGAGTCTGGTGCAGCCTTACAGCTTACCAGCCCTGGTCAAACAGTCCGACCCATGCCAGCATGGGCAACGGACATTAAATGATGATGATGATGATTTGACAGTAATCTGAGCACTAAAGGGTTAAATCTCGAGGCTGTATAATCCTCAGTGAAAGTAGCCTCAATATATTTTATAGAATAAGGGTCCACAAAGATGCTTCGTCATAACTATTTTAATTTCTTTTCCACTCCACTCCAATCATGACCCTTCCCTCTTTTCTAAAATGTAAGTTACCCTGTAGCTCCTCCACAAGAAGAAACCATTTGTATTCTAGCCCCTTCTATTATACCTGAACCCTCGTTTCCTAGCATAAAGCTGCCTCTCTTGGGGTTCATAGTCTTGCAAGCTGTATGGTGGCCTTACTAATGCTGGTGACACAAAAACAGCCCCCAGTACATGCTGTTGCGTGGTTGGTGTTAGAAAAGACATCCAGTCGTAGAAACAATACCAAAGCAAGCAGTAGAGTATGATGCAACCCTTGACCTCATTGGATCCTGTCAAACCGTCCAACCCATACCAGCATGGAACAAGGAGGATGTTAATGATGATGATGAATATTACGATAGGCACGGTGTAACAACTTACTAGACCTCCCAACCCCTAAAACTAGAGTAAACAAGGACCATGAACAAAATGTGCTTGCCGGTGTTTTTTGGTTTTTTCCCTTTCTCTCTCTCTCTCTCATTTCCGACTTCGGTAATGCAGGTGAGGCCCACGATACATAATCATAACAGAGGTTTGAAGAATTTGAACTTACACCTCAACTATTGTGGACTCAGTTAATTACCTTAAACACAACACAAACAAAAATCGACATCTTATTTGTAATAAAGATTTAGACAGATCGTGAAAAATATCAAACTATAGACAGCTCAGAACAATAACATTGTATCGGAATTATACTGTAGGGTGTTGTTGTTTGGCTTCGGGTCAAACCAGATCGGGAAAGACTTGTGATCAAAGCCAAGATCATGCTTTCTGAGGACTGTGTATCTAGGACCACAGTATCTAATACGTATCCTTCGTTTATTATTATTTTTACGATGAAGGAGGGAGGTTTAACTGCTATTTCTTTCAAGCAACTCGAGTGACATCTCACGGTGTGGAATTTAATCCCTTAGTGCTCAGATGTAATGATACCATCTGGGTTTAATTTTAAAAATTAATTAATTTTTGTGACTTCTTAATTAAGCTGTTATATATTACATGCACAAATGTAATAGACAGTGATAGATAGATAAATAGGTAGATAGATAGATATCGTTTTTATAAACTTGGCTTGTTTATATAAATGCTTGAAAACAACCTTTTTACAAATAATTACACATATACGTCCTTCCAATATCAAATATTTTAAACCCTTCCACGATTCAAAGGAATGTTCTAATGTGATAATTGTTCTAAATAAATTTTTTTTTAAATGCAACAAATTTCAGCGTATTTCTAATTCTCGGCAACAAAATCTTTCTGGAGTTTCCCAAATATTCAAGGTTCTAAAATAGATTTTAATTAAAAAGAATTCGATGAGATGAATGATGTAAAAGGAAAAATGTGATCGAAGACATTGACTGAAGCCGGTCGCAATCGATCTTTTAACTTGCATTTTTAATCAATCAGATCTATTATAACATTTATATTTATAAACAGCAGTTTACATATAAGCCAAATATTGGTTATTGATGATAGAACGAGTAAATAACACAAATAAACTTGTTTTAAAAACGAAATCTTCACTCACGGACAAGTGTTCACTTCCCAGAGCACCGGTTATACCGGAAGTCACTGAAGAATTACGGAGTAAATGTTAATCGTCGTGAATGTTAATCGTCGTGAATGAAAATAATATATTTAATATTTTTCTTGTTTTTTCCACATAAATACCTTAATTATTTCAAGATAATAATTCGTAAATTAAGTATTTATTGTTTCGGGTTTTATTTAATTATCATTAAATTCAAGAACTTTTAACTCAACTTAAATTTTCTGCGTTGTTAATTTATCTACAAATTGAAAAGAAAAAAGAAGTTTCATAAATAATTTGTGTTAAATAAATTGATATTTAAACATTTAATTTAGTATTCTAACGAACGAATACCATCGTTTAAAGTGTCTGAGGGTTTGCTTAATAGTAAAGTGTGCAATTATTTGCTTTAAAATATATAATTCAGTGCCTAATGTTTCAAATATTGTCAAATATAATCGATATTTCTTTTAATTCATAGTATTGAGGAAGCACCAACAAAATATTCTTTTCTACTCTAGGCACAAGGCCCGAAATTTTGGGGGAGGGGGCCAGTCGATTAGATCAGCTCCAGTACGCAACTGGTACTGAATTTATCGACCCCGAAAGGATGAAAGGCAAAGTCAACCCCAGCGGAATTTGAACTCAGAGCGTATAGAAGCACCAGTGTGTGTGTGTGTGTACACACACACACACACACACACACATACATACATATATATATATATATATATATATATATATATATATATATATATATATATATGTATGTATATATATATATATATATATATATATATATATATATATATATATATATATAAGAGTTCAATTAAAGGTTAAATACCTCATTAAGGGATATTGAAATCCAATGAATATACTGGTTTATTACCTATTATTAATATTGATTATTATATTTAATATTAAATGTTGGATATATATATATTGAATATAATATCAAATAATTTTAAATATTAAATATTAGGTGCAGGAGTGGCTGTGTGGTAAGTAGCTTGCTTACCAGCCACATGGTTCTGGGTTCAGTCCCACTGCGTGGCACCTTGGGCATTTTTGGCTGGTTATACTTGAGATCGCTCCAATCTGGCCAGCCCAATGAAAAACTAAGCTAAGAGCATTAGATTCCTTGGAAGAAAGCAGCGAATGTATACAAAAACAAGGACAGAAAAAAAACGAACAATGTTACATGTTTAGTAGAAAGTGGGTTATACATCTTTAGATTGTATACCTGACTTTCTACTATAAAATTAAAGAAATTGACGGAACGCTGAACTCCAGACTAAACAACTCAAACAACATTTATTTACTTGGTAAAACATACATATCTTTAGTTATACATCTTTAGAGGTGAGAATAACGAGCTGTCGAGTATAAGACCGAAAGATGTAGAGACAGCTTTTAAACACACGTCCATGCTCAATCGCTGGCCAGCGAGA